>NW_006921535.1:5043458-5142796 GCF_000340215.1 Pseudocercospora fijiensis CIRAD86
ACGAGAGCACCGCGTATTTGAGTCTGCAGATCGATGAGGATTCTTCTTGTCCTGCCAGCCGCTCCTCAGGGGTTGGTTCTGGCGGCGGAGGTCTTCTTCGACCTGCATGGCTTCACGCATGCCGCCAAAGTTGGGCATCTGAACACCACTTCGATCGATGCCTTTCTGAGTCTCCTCAAGCTCGTGCTCCTCGAATTGCAGCTGACCCACCAGGTTGCCGATGCGAAAGTCCGTGATGCCTTTTCGAAAGAGAAGCCATGATACGGCGTGAATGCAGTAGATGACTTTCGGGATATTCTTCTTCTCGTATAGATCGATGAGCTCAAATCTGAACAATTCGGGAAGCTCAATCTCTGCCAGCAGCCGGAAGAACAGTGCCGTGTTGTCGGTATGCCGGTAGGTGAGTGGCGATCCGCGCCATATGCGTTTATTGCCCAAGGCCTTCTGCTGTTCAACCGGAAGTTTAGGAGCAAGACGAACAACTACCTCTGCCAAGGTAACACCATCGCGTAGGTGCTCTTCAAGTTGGACGATTGGGGGCAGCTTTTCAGGTTTCAGAACATCTTCTATCCATGCTCGGGCTTCTCCAATGTGACAAAGATATTCATACGCTTGTAGATGTTTCCGTTGGGTGTCCATCCATTTCGTGCTTGAATATTGCGAAGCAAAATTCGACTGCTTCTGAGCGGTAGGCCTGACAGATCCTGATCTTTGGAGTTTCCTTCTACCCATCAGTCCTGCTACCTGCTCGTCTGGAGAATGCACGCTGAGATCCTCGGTGGACTCGTGTGAGGCAGCCATCTTGCTAAGATGGCGTAGCTGCGGCGTTGAAGACTTCTGCAAGGCACCAATGTCTTCACCATCGAGCTGCGGAGGGACGACATCCACGGTGTTGAAGCGAACATGACCTCGTGATCGTGGCTTCGTGCTTGCACGCATGGAATCTGATCTTGACAATGATGCGATGCTGTTCTTGTTGGCGAATGTCGGCGAGTGCGGCGGTTTCAAATCGGGGGACGCAGGTCGTATCGATATATCATCACTATAGCCTCTCGAATGGCCAGGCGATCTGGTTGGAGGCGGCGCAGGCGATGTCGCGCCATCTCTACTTCGCGGCCGTTCTCTAATATTCTCTTTCGACTCCGTGCGGATGTGAGAGAAGGCATTCGAGGCTGGCGGCTCGCGTGATGTTGTGGGAGGGCTCGCATTCTCCGCTACGGGCTTGAGCACGCTCCGGCTCTCACTCCTCCCAATGCCCTTGCGCCAATCATCGTCGCGCACTCTCTTGGGTGTCACGTCCATCTTGGAGGGACTGCGCTGCAACTGCTTCGACTCCTGCTCGGCCTGTTCGCGCTGCTCCCACTTGGCAAATGCGGCGTTTTTCTTGACCGGCGACTCTGATCGATCCCGCTTTGCGCTGGTCGGCGTGCGCGTCAAGAATGGATCGTTGCTTGCGGTGGAGTCATAGCCGCTGAGCCCTCCCAGACTGCAGCCAGAACTCGCATTACTGCTGAATGTGCCTTGCCGACTCGGAGTAGTGGAACGATCGGTGTCGCTGTTGTTGGAGCGCGTAGAGACTGTATGCCGCAGGGGCGACGACTTGGTGGGACTGTGATTTCGAAAGCGATTGTGAGGAGGGCTCGTCGGCGAGCTCAGCGCTGAATAGGAAGGCATGGCGCTGGTGACTGCCCGAGTCAGGCCAGGCTGTGTGGTGGGAGAAGTTGTGTCTGCGAAGATGGAGGAAAGCGTAGGGTGAGTGTCCCGCGCGTGGAGGCCGTTGCTATGGGAGTTTCGCTGCAGAACTCATCGTCGACAACGTCATAGCACGCTTCCTACTTTCACATGCATGGCAGACAGCGATCATGTGAAAGCGAGAAGGTGAATGCGAGAATCTGGCGAGGAATGCAGAGGAGTCTGGAGGCTGGTGGGACGCGGCCTGGTTGCACAATTGATGTCGGAGCTTCAATGTTGACTCTTCCATTGTTTACTTCTCGCCCGGTTCCCGCCGAAGATCTGATAAGACCCATCGGGTTAGCGTGATCTGGACCCTGCACTGATCTTTTTCCTCACACCGAGGCGTGTCGCCCTTTTCCTCTCCTTCTCTTCTCTCTTGGGGTAAGTCCATTTCCTTGATCGCGCGACAGCTTGGCGACTCCAATTCTAACAGTGAGCCAGGCACATCAATCTACGACCCGCACATCCAAAATGGCCGCCGCAAACAGATCTTTCGATATTGACGGTGTCCATCTGAAGAAGCACCTGTCGAAGGGCGTGGAGTTGAATGGACATGCTGCTGAGGAGAACAGGTATGCAGACGCCTCCAGTGCGCTCGAGGCCTTGGCGCTATACAAGCAGAAGGACGGCATCTCGGTCGAGCAGCTGTTGGACGAGACGAAGCAGGGTGGCCTTACATACAATGACTTCCTCATCCTTCCAGGATATATTGGCTTCCCTGCGAGCCAGGTCGACCTCACGAGCAAGCTCACGCGTAAAATCACGCTGAAGACGCCTTTCACATCTTCTCCCATGGACACCGTGACCGAAGACAACATGGCAATCCACATGGCTCTTCTTGGCGGCGTAGGCGTCATCCACCACAACTGCAGTATCGAAGACCAGGCAGCAATGGTCAGGAAGGTCAAGCGATATGAAAACGGCTTTATTACCGACCCAGTTGTCATTTCGCCTTCCACCACTGTAGGCGAGGCCGTGGCATTGAAGGAAAAGTGGGGATTTGGTGGCTTCCCAGTCACTGGTGAGTTGCACGCCTCTTTCCTCACTCTTGCCACTCCCTCGTATGATGCTACAACATCAAATTAACTTTCGTTCAACCGTATGCTCTTGCGCCAACGTGCCTCGAGTACTGTGGAGAAACATCTTCTGACTTCCCACCCAACCCACGTTCAGCACCTTACCAGAATTTGCTGGGCATCACTGACATGATGCCTTGTAGAGAACGGGAAACTTCGCAGCAAGCTCCTCGGAATCGTCACCCCACGAGACACTCAATTCCACTCCGACTACGATGCGCCAGTCACCGAAATCATGTCCACAGACCTTGTCACTGCCTCGGAAGGCGTTAGCCTTTCTGAAGCCAACAACATTCTCAGCAAGAGCAAGAAAGGGAAGCTGCCAATCGTCGATGGCTCCAACAACCTCATTTCACTTCTGAGCCGAAGCGATTTGATGAAGAACCTCAACTATCCGCTCGCCACAAAGGTGCCAGGTACCAAGCAACTGCTTTCTGCTGCGGCAGTTGGAACCCGCCCAGTCGACAAGGAGCGCATTGCCGCTCTCGTGGAAGCCGGCCTTGACGTCGTCATCCTCGACTCCAGCCAGGGTAACTCCATGTATCAGATCGAGATGATTCGGTGGATTAAGAAGAACTTCCCGGACTTGCAGGTCATCGGTGGAAATGTGGTCACTCGCGACCAGGCCGCTTCGCTGATTGCAGCTGGCGTTGATGGTTTGAGAATCGGCATGGGAGCAGGGAGCGCATGTATCACACAGGAAGTCATGGCTGTTGGACGACCCCAGGCAACTGCTGTATACCGCGTCACCGAGTTCGCCGCTCGCTTCGGCGTGCCATGCATTGCCGACGGCGGCATCCAGAATGTTGGACACATCGTCAAGGCCATCGCTCTCGGAGCGAGCACGATCATGATGGGTGGTCTTTTGGCAGCCACAACCGAGTCACCCGGTGCATACGTTGTCGGACCAGACGGTCAGCTGCGCAAGACCTACCGAGGCATGGGCTCCATCGATGCAATGGAAGATAAGAAGGCCGGTGGTGTCGGAGACAAGGCCAATAACACTGCCAAGAACGCTGGAACTGCACGCTACTTCTCGGAAGGAGACAAGGTCCTCGTGGCCCAGGGTGTCTCCGGGGCAGTGCTTGATCGCGGCTCCGTCACCAAGTTCGTACCATACCTCATGGCAGGTGTTCAGCACTCTCTGCAAGATGCTGGAGTTCTGAGCGTCCAAGCTCTGCGGGAGGGTGTCCGAGCCGGCGATGTGAGATTCGAGTTCCGCACAGCTTCTGCACAGGCTGAAGGCAATGTGCATGGCATGGTCGGTGTTGAGAAGAAGCTGTACTCATAATTGCTTCTTCGTAGGCACAAAGGCTGTGATGCGGCAAGGCAAGTCGTGCTGTTTTTGAGGGGTCCAGAAAACGGAGTTGGCTGCTTGCATTGGGACGATATCAAATGATTTATGTACGATGAAAAGAATATCATATTGGAGCCACGCTCCTCCCTCTTTCGCTTCGCTGCCAAGACCTGGACAACGCCACCTCAGCTGTCAAAAAGAAGTCTCCTTCAACATGGCTTCTCTGCAATAAATGCACGACTCTAGATTTACCTCGGATCTTCACTGGACCTGGCAGCAATGAAGAGATCGAGAGCCGAGGCGCTCGCTGCGAACTGTGTCAGCTCATTCTTTCAGCTATTGAATACGGACCATGGAATTACAGAGGCAAGCTAGATCAAGAAGATGGCTTTGTCCTGCATCCAGTCGCTACAGCAGCTCTTCAATGTAAAGCTGTAGATGGAGAAGTGACATCGAGAGCGTTCAGACTCTATATCTACACTGATGAATTCGAGGACGCGGGAGATGTCATGCTTGATGGAAAGGACTCTAGACTGCTTGGGAGGCCAGCGCGCAGATACGGGCGTCTCACGGAACCCCAGCAAATCAACTATGGTGTGGTCCAAAGCTGGATATTGGACTGCGAAGCGCGACATGAGAAGTGCAATGAGGCCTATCGCTCTGTACCTGCTGTCCAGCACCTTCCAGAGCAGTCGCTGCTAATTGATTTGCACAAGCAACGCCTGGTCCACGCTCTACGGAATGCTCAGTACACTGCACTCAGCTACAAGTGGGGAGAAGCTCAGCAGTACCTGACGCTTGAGAAAGAAATAGAGGCTCTTCAAAAGCCTGGAGCCTTGACTACTCGTCCGCTGCCATCGACCGTTCGTGACGCCATTACTCTCACCAGCAATATTGGTCTGGAGTACGCTTGGATTGATGCAGTCTGTATCATACAGGATAGCCCATCCCATAAAGCCAAGCAGATCAGTCAAATGCATCTGGGATACGGCTGTGCTACTGTCACAATCGTGGCCGCCTCAAGTGCTCACGCAGATGATTCACCACTCCACGATTCAATTCCCATTTCAATCTCAATCCCGTGAGATCTGCATTTGGATACGTATGTCCCACCGCCAAAGCAGAAAGAATACACGTCTGGCTGTGGAAGTTTTGTCGTGGTCATCAACCGATTACCAAACTTTGGGGCCGAAAATTGGGATTTGCATGCACGATCATACCTAACATGTGATCAATTTGATTGTTGTTGAGAGGCAATGGGAATGTTGTGAGGAGGATTGCTATGGCTATGGCTGACGATTGGTGATGTGGGAGTTTGGAGGGATGTGGAGAGGGAGTGGAGGTCGGTGAAGTTTTTGTGAGGGTTACCTATGGTATACGGCATTTGGGCTTGATGATATGTGAGAAGTAGTGATTGTTTCGTAAGTCATTCGTCTGGTTCGATGATCGTGTTATGGGCTACTTGACCTTCTCTTTCTTGTTTTCCTGGCATGGCGGAGCGACGTCGTCAGTAAGGTATCAAAGCTGGAGAACAGCAACTGAGCACTACAATGGATGTACTCAAGCAGCAAATATCCCAAAAGACGATGATTGATGTAGTAGAAGCTCTGCAGCGCACAATTCAACAGGGTATCAATTTCGCCGCTGCCAACTTCAGTACAACATTTGAGATCAACTTCATCGAAACAACACACTCGCGCCAGTTTCCAACAAGCCATACCTACACCGCGCCTCCATGAGCTGACACATACAAAGCAAACTGGTTCGGATTCCTCGTCTGCATGAAAACCGTCCCCGGTCCAGAAAACTTGCACACCAGACCTTCGCCCGCGCTGATGTTGCTGATGATGCCACCGCTCGCGACGCGCTCTACGACGTAGTTGCAATTCCATGCCACGAGGTGGCCGTTGTCGATGATGTATTTCTCGCCTTCGCGGAGCTAGACAAATTTTTGTTAGTAAGGTAGGCAGCTCTGTGGGAGCGTAGAAGGTGTTACTCACATCTTTCCTCAGAATCGCTCCCATACTCTGAATCCAGCAGATCCCAGTACCTCCAAGCTTATACACAAACAGCCCTTCTCCCGAGAAAATCGCCTTGCTCAGGTTCTGGCTCACATAGTCTCTCGTCACGCCCTGCGTACATGCCAAGAACGCATCCTTTCCAATATTCCACGTCTCTTGCCCTGAAAGTCGAATGTTGGTGACATCGCCTAGCGCAAATGGTGCGAGCAAGAGCTCGCCCGGTCCTGTGAACGTGGATTGTGACATCTCTCCTCTTGCGATCAGCTTCTTCATGCTGAACTTCACGGAACCTTTGACTGTGATTGTGGGTGACATGGCGATCATGGCTCCGGGCTTGACGATTAGCGGGCAGCCCATCGCGAGCTGGATAGTAACGATGGTGTTCGTGTCGCGGTGGGAGATTCGATAGGAGCCGCCGTTGAAAGTTCCGACCTGTATCCAAAGTGTTAGCATGCACTTCACCTTCCCGGCATGACCAATATGCCAAGCTTGAAACGCATCCCCCCAACGCCTGGCCAGAGTCACTTACATCGTCCACTGTAGCCTGCGCTCCAACGAAGTGGCCTTGCGCAGGAGCACCGCCCGGCATACTCGATTGCCTGTTGAATCGAGGACTGGCTAAGGGCGCTTCAGGTTCTTTCTCCTTCTCTTGTGGAGGACCAGGATAGTATGGGATAGACTTCTCTCCGGGTGGAGGCGTGTAGTTCACACCGTTGCCTTCCGGGGAAATGGGCGAGACCGAGGGCGGAGGAGCGAAGTGCTGCTGTTGCTGAGGCGGTGGAGGATAATTCTGCTGTTCGCTCGAAGGAGGCGGCGCAAAGGTTTGTGCTGGTGTAGTGTCAATTTCATTTTGAACATGTCCTTCTTTACAGAGGCGTTCTTACGTGCGCTATCACCTCCTGGAGGCGGAGGAAAGTACTGTGCAGACGCCATATTCTCCTTCCACTTCTGCTCTCACAGGTCGATACCGAGTGTTTCTTCCGACACTTGTTCTGTCCAAAGGCTTGTAACGATGCTGCCTGAGCAAGTTCGTAGCGATCAATCGCCCTCTCGAGTACTGCTCGTTGCAGCGAGCTCGGACGTATGAGGCTATATCATCAATGACCCAGGAACTTAGGGATGTTGGTGTTATGAGAGACGCGAGGAGATTGAAGGCAAGACAACACCAACCTGTTCATGAGCCCATAAGCTGATCTCGGCCGTAGGCTCGAGACCTCCAAGTTCATGTAGTGCCGCAGCTCTCTGAGCTCACTTCCAGCTTTCATTGGCTCCATGCAGGGCGTCTACAGGTCCCGCAACGCGCTGGGCATGGAAGCGGCGCTTAGAGGAGCGCTCCTACGTCTTCCGCCTTGTCGGCCCTGGAACAGCCCCAGCACGTGCTGGTTAGGAAGGATGCTGGAGGATGAAAGATGTTGTTGACTGCTTGGTCAGCAAAGATGACCCTCTCTTGCGAAGAGAAGAAGGGTGGTGCAATGCCAAGCCCAAGCTCAAGCCTGTACTACTGTAGAATACACAACCTGAACCCTTGACCTCCTCTCCTCTACTTCGACACCTCCACAATCGACGACAATTCTGCCATCGTGGGAGCGAGCTTGTATAGAAAGACACTTTTGGATCGCATTTCCTCCTTACGGGAAGGTCTCATCGAGCCACGCGTAGCTTGCTTATGCCTTGGCCTGGAGATATGCAGCTGCTCTAGACGGGCCTGCTCCTTCGAACGTCCCCTGCCGAATACCACGAAATGCCTAGCGACATAATGATCTCAGCCACAAGTCTCAAGTGTACGGATGAAGCACGGCACAGCATGCAGACGCATTGATCGATCGAAAAAGGCCCATTCTTGTGGCATTGCCTCCCGTCAGCAATGACCAAGGCCTTCACTTCACGGCTCTTCAGCAGCTGCAGATGCACTCGTTGTTGTTCACAGTAAGAGCCGGGCATGCAAGTACGGTGGAGTCCAGAATATTCTGCTGTAACCTGTTGGAGGTCGGACTGGGTGATGCGGAAAAGCCACGACATCTTACACGTCAGTCAATACTCAAGCATTATCGCAGCGTCAATTTGCTTTGCACCCCAATGCAATTCGGAACCTTGGCATCCATTCCAACATGATCCCGTCCAGTCGTCCCTCTGGTTAGCGGGATAGCGAAGCCCGTCAGCGCGCAAGTACACCGGATCACATACGACTTCCCCCCGGTACACTGAGCGGTCTGAGGCCTGAAAGTCTATCGTCAAACCCGGTCGGACGTTCAAAGCCATGCGCTGCTATACCGCACGCCTCGTGGTCATCCATGTGCTGCTTACGTGCGTCCTCATGTCGCTGATTGTGGTACCTCCATACATATCCTCTAATGCCGAACCCAGGATACCGCACATGCCGCTTACGGCTCGCGCTGAAAGGCAGTCTCGACTTTCGCTCTGCTCTATCTTTGCGTGGCTACAATACGACTGCCAGATGGCAGTGACTTGCCCGCTCTGTATGACAAATGCTGTTGGTCTTGAGACGAAATCTGATGGATTTGGTTACTACCGTTTGATTACACTAGCTGGACAAGACCGCGCTTTGGAAAGATCTGATAGTGCAGCAACTAAGTTCCGAGAATGACATCCTTGCTATTTCCTACGATTGACTTTTGCACAGGTTGCCAACCATGAATATATCACAGACCTCCTTGCTTCTGTGTTCGCCTAAGGCGGAGCTGGCAAGCGAACAGGAAGGGAAGGATTGTGATACCTCCTCGGAGCAACTCTTGATACCAACCGGATCACTCAGAGTCCTGTACCAAGCGATCTGGCATCATGCAGCACTATTGATTCAGCACTCGACGAGTGCAATACAGTGCATTGGCAAAGGTTGATGATGTTCGATAGCATCACCAGGCCGCTACGAAAGGGGCTCTTGTGGAAAAGCACAGCAAGTCTGAGGACTATATAATGCTACTTCTTGTCCGGCGAATATTGTTCTTCACACTTTCCAGTTCCAGCACCTCTCAAGTCATTCAGATATTACCAACCCAAGGCGATCTCGGTATCTCCAAGCAATTCAAGCACAATGCAGTTCATCACCACAACCATCTTGCTCAGCCTCAGCGCTGCTGTTATGTCCGCTCCTGCTGCGGCGCCTGATGCTGCGCCGAATGCTGCCGCCGAGGCGGTCCCAGTCGCCTTTGCAGCCCCAGCCGCAGCCCCAGAGCCGGTGTTGACAGGCCTCTTCGAACGGTCAGGTTCGGAGAAGGCTTGTTGCCCAAAGGGCAAGAAGAGCCAATGCTCGCCATGTGCTCGTACGTCAGCCATTGGAATATCTCATGCCTCGCAATCTCGCTAATTTGAGCAGCATCTGCACAATGCCCAGCCGACAAGCCAGACAAGTACAGCTCTTGCACCAAGATCGGACAGGTCGGCTTGGCCAACGTAAGTTTTTCATTATCGCAAGCATTATAGTTCGAAGAGCATTGGCTGACCAAGATTGCAGCTCTTGCTCTGCAACGTGCTGAACGGTAACACTATCAGCGTGCCAGTCACGCTCAGCGTTCTCAGCTCGTGAAGGAACTCCATGGTGTCGTTGGCGAGCCTGGAGCCAGGTTCACATGAGACGACGAGAGACGGGCATGATGTTGACGATGATATGTATGATTTGGACACTCCTTGGCTTGCTTCGCTTTTTTGTGATTTATTGCGTACATAAAAGCTCGTGAGAAACACGTTCGCTCCGCGCTCCGCGCTCGGATCGTGAACAGCGTTGAAGTCCTCCTCCCTTGTGCTAGCCAGTATCGTGAGGTGGTGTTCGGTCGGTTCGTGGCAGTTTCGGTGAGCCGTATAAGCCGTAAGTAAGCCTTCTAACTCCGATATCAGCAAGCATTTGATGACTCCAGGCTGCAATGCACCAGGCTACATGCGTTCCGGACCACGCGATGACTCGAATTCACCTGGGTCGAGCTACTGCACGAGGGCTCGCTCCTTCCGTGACGGCAGCTAACCGTGTTGGGCCACCGCCAGCTCGGTGTCGAAAAGACGGCGGAGTCGCAAAGCCTCAATGCGACGGCAGGCATTTCGCATTTCCAATGCCTGAGCCCGCCGTCTGAATTTGTTCCCCTTCATCAACCTCCGCCCAGTTCGAATTATTATTGCGGTATCCAACTGCCTCGTCCGTTGCAAGAGCGACGACGACGTCGAGACAGCCCCCAGCGGAACTCCGTCGCAGCTGACTAACCGCCACCACCACCTCGCTCACCACACACCACCACCCTCGGCTTCAATCGACCCAAGCAACCCCTGGAGTCCCGTTTTCCAGAGAAATCTGCGGTCCCTATGACTTCCGCAGCGGACACCACTCCGACCTACTTCGTCTACCGCGACATCCCAGCCGGCGAGCCCTTCGACCCAACCTCGCCTTTGCTCTTCTTCCCTCCAAAGGGATCTGATGAGCTTTTCGATGCTCTTCGTCTCGCATTCCCTCACTTGAAGACCCACTCTGAGCGCCTGCGTGATGCTATCATCAAGTACCTGCTCGAGGAGCGCCACGACGAGCAGACGCAGGTCTCCCCAGCTCCAGCCCCAGCCATGGACATGTCAGTGGCGTGGCCGTCTGTATCTTCATCCGGCTCTGCTTCCATGCTGAGCAGCCCAGAGATGCTCGACATGTCTACTCCAGCATACTCCCCGCAGCCAACTGCTCCACAACTCACCAGACAAGCTTCGGTTGCAACGTCAAGTCAGCAAAGTCCACCGTCGTTGGACCAGATGACGAATGTATTCAGTCTCTCTACCAGCACACTGCCAAAGCAGCGAGTGCGACGAAAGATGACTGAGGCCGAGAAGGTCGAGTATCGCAAACGACGATGCGAAGGCATCAACAACCTCGCCGGACCATCATCAAGCGAGATGTTCATGCTTCGTCGCAGAATACCACGTCAAGACGTTAAAGTCAAGTCCGAAGGCCATGATGTCCCCGCTAGCAATCCCATGTTCAGACGAACCTGGTGCATTGGCCACAACGACTCACTCGGATCTCTCTCGCCTGGAGCCAACGGCGGTGCGTACCCGCGGCTCGAAACAAACAACCCATCAAGTGCATTCGGAAAGAAAGGCTCCGAGATCGAGCGTGCTCAAGGACCAGCTTCCTACCCTGCAAATCGCAATCAACACCCCGACCGACACCGTCTTGCGGAAGCCGCCCAGTCTGCCATCACCAAGTCTTCTCGTGGGACAATCATCCAGTCAGACTCCAAGACCATCGACCGCAACTTGTCTGCCACCGCCAATGTTACGTATCCCGTCACTGTGGACAAGAAGCGAGACACGAAACGCGAGAAGGATCACTTCGGCAGATCAGATGCCAACACAAACCTCATGCTGGACCAATTCCAGGTCAAAGAACGTACGAAAGATTACTTTGGTCGTCTGGCGATTCAAGCTGGACTGGAGTTCGCCTTGCTCGCCATCTTGGCGAATTATGTCAACGCTTCGATCTTGCTGCTGGCGTTCCTCGTACCTGTTATTCCTACTTCCATGGGCTATGGAATCGTGCAGTGCAGCGAGATCAACTCTGCGTGGTTGCCTAACTGGCATGCTTTGGCGGGTGACGGAAAGGGAAAGTGGATGAAGGGATTGATGTATCCTTTCACTTCTTCGCTCGCGAGCAGAAGTATTGTGTGCTAAGGGAGGAAAAGTTTCGAATTTGTGTGAGATACTAGCCAGGTCATTCTGTTTGTTTTGAGCTGATGCGATATTGCTTCTTGTTCATTAGCTGTGCTTAGCGACGGTTGACTATCATAAGACCGCTTTTGGCACTAAAATCTAAGGTACCAAAAATGAGCTTACGATTACACCACAACCATCTCGTATCTATCCCACACCACCTGTCTCCTTCCAGACCCTCCTTGTGTGCCTTCCTTACTGCATAAGCAAGACTCCAACCCAGCTCTCGTGCCTTCCGCTAGAGCTCTGAGTGAAGATCACCTCAATCCGTCCTAAACCTCAAAGGCCCACTCGCCCTCCTAATCCTCTCCCCAAACACCTGCAAAAACAACACCACAAAAAACGCCGCTCCACAAATGCCCGCTTGAATCCCCAAACTCTTCTTCGTCCCCATAGCATTCGCCCAATCAACTTGAAAATAACTCACAATAAACCCCCCCGTCGTCCTCGCAAAATTTATCCACGCGGCCACCTCTCCACTCCCTTCCGGATAACAATCCAAACAATACGCCGTCAACGCGACCGTCGTCACCATAATCCCAAACACATAAAATCCCCACCCCAACGCGGCGAGCATATAGTGCCAATGGTTTTCCAGCGCGAAACCGAGGATGACAATGCCGGAAACCATGAAGGGTGTCGAGAGCCAGATGGCCGACAATCGAAATTCAGGAACCAATGTTTGAGATTTCGATCGCGAAGTGAGGAATTTCGCGAGGCAATCGTGGAGATATCGCCCGAAAAGTTCTCCCACCGTGGCGCTTACGACCGGAGTGAAATAGAAGAATCCGATTTGTTTGGGTCCGAAATTGTACAAGGGAGTCACGAAAATACTGAGGGTTGTGTTGATGCCTACGACCCAGGCGAAGGTGAAGAGGTAGTAAATTACCGAGAGGAAGATTGTGGGTTTGAGAAGGACGATGAAGGCGCGAGAGCAGGCTTGGGGGAAGGTGTTGCGGAGGTGGCGGGTGCGGAATTGGGAGAGGCCGAGGAGGCGGGAGACGTGGCCGCGGATACCTGGGGTGCGGTGGGGCCGGGAGTGAGGGGGGAGTTTGCGGTTGTAGTAGGTTTCTTGGCCGAAGAGGATGATCAGGAGGAGGCAGAGGGTTGTCATTATGGTGTAGATGTGGAAGGGCCATTGCCATTTTTGGGTTGTGATTATGAAGGCGGCGATCATGGGGCCGAAGTACTGGGGACGGAGGAGGTTAGTGGGTGGGTGGAGGGATGTTTGGGGAGGAGGGTGTTTGGCTTACGGGTGATAGGATGACGAAACTGGCCCAGATGTTGATCTTTCGGGCTCGTTCGTGTACGAAGAACATGTCTTTGATGAACATCATGCCTCCGCCTTGTGCTACGGTGGAAAAGAAGCCGTTGAGAATGCGGAAGGCCATGAATGTGTCGAAATTTGTGGCCTCTGCGCAGCCGATTGCTGTCCAGAGGGCTGTGGCTGTGAAGTAGAAGAGGATTGGTAAACGGCCGAAGTAGGCGGAGAGCATGACGACGAAGACACCGCCTGCGCCAACCATGAAGACGTTGCCGGATTGTGAGTGATTGACGTGGTTTTCTGACATGTTCCATTCTCTGTGAGGCTGGGTTAGTGTGCTGCTCGGGAGATGAAGAGAGGAGACGTACTTGGCCTGCGGTATCAGCGTGACGGCTCCTGTCGCGCTACCATAGTCAGGCAGGAAGGATGTTGCAGCTATTACGAGAAGAACGATATGTTTTCTCGTCCATGACCAATTCAGCGGATCGTCGGGATCCTGTGATGGCTGAGGTATGAGGACTGTCCGTCCATCCGCGGCGAGTTGATAGTCGTTCCATCTCGGCGAAAGCTCCTTCAGTACGTCTACATCCAAAATGTAGCCCTGCTCTTCGCCTCTGGCTTCAAGATCGATGTCAAGCTCGCTGTTCTCTTCGCTACTCGTTTCGGCGGCCCGCGTCTTGTCTTCGCTTATGGCATGGTATGGTCCTGCTGATGACACAGGAGGAGTCTTCTCATCGTGACCATTCTCGACATTCTGTGCATTCTCGCCTCTTTCGACGTGCGCCATATCCGTGATGGAGGCTCGGTAGGAAAGAGGATAGGGCATGAAGCTGGTATTGAAGAAAAGGCTTTGAAGCTAGAGAGATGGATGAAATTACATTGCAGGCCTACCTCGTGGCATAGGACACGGGCTTCTTGAAAAGCTCCGGAGGATCACAGTGCTGCATCATGCAGAGACACCGAGCTCGAAAGACGAGGCAGCTTGTTCCGAGCTCGCTGTAGCAACTGGCGAGTAGGCCTGCCATTGCCAAAAAAGGTGCTGTATAGGCTCGCATTGGGAGAGAGTTTGAGCAGCTGTGGTCGGGATAGAGCTCAGCATGGGAAACAAGAGCTCCACAGCTCCAGGATGTCAAAGTTCTCTGAGAAATATTCTCGATCTCATTGACAGGCTCGGCAGTTGAGCACAGCAGAGCATGCGGAGTGAATCTGGTCTGCATCTTTCATGTGCAGCTTTGTCATGCGTTTTTTCGTCAAGTAAGCTCAAAGTGCATGGCATGCATAGCTAGCTGTATATGATGGGTGGTAATTGGTGACAATTGACGAGAAGATGTTGTTGGTCTCAAAATATCATAATCTGCACAAGGATGCCAAGAATAGCAATGATGGAAGGAGGGGTGGTTGATGGGAGGAGGGAAAGGGAAAGTGAAAGTGAATCGGCCGCCGTCGTGCGGCCAATTCCGAGATGGAGCCGTGAAGCGCGTCGCCCAGCCACCTCATCGACGCGGACGCGACCGCGACCGCGCGCGTCTCGTGTTTCTGAGACACCACACATACACTACTCTCGAACGCGCATCTCTTTGACTGCGATACAGCAGCAGTCGCATTACTCTTCGACATATCCTCAGAGTCCATCATAGCGACATAGACATACAGAAACCACAATGCCCAAACGCAAGGCCCAAGCTCTCGATGCTCAGCCGGCGAGTAAACAAACGCGATCGACCAAGACTCAACAGAGCATATACACCTTCAGCAGCGTAGCGAAGCCCAATGTGGCTGCAAATGAAGGGAAGAAGCGAAAGACAGTCCATCCTCGAGAAGCTACACCTCCACCTGCGCCGGTAGCGAAATCGATCGCGAAGACCAGCAAGAGAAAGCGCGAAGCAATTGCCGATGACTCGGACGAAGAGATCATAGTAGCATCCAAAGCGCCAGAATTCAAGGCACCACCACAGCCCAAGGTCTCTGCAACACCACGCGCAAAACGTGTCAAGAATGCGCCTCCTCCTACTCCTCAAGAAACGCCGAGCAAGAAGGCAGCGGCACTTTTCGACCGATTAAAGATTGACGGCAATGCACGCGCGATACCGCTTGATCTGCCCCAGCAGCAGTTGACTTACGACACACCTCCCAAAACGCCAGTATCAGAGGTCGACATTGACCTGTCCTTTCCTCGAGAGCTAGAGGACCTGGTTGACATGCACGCCGCATTCCTCACAGCGCTCTCACTTCACTACTCGCACAACGGCACAGCGAGTCCAGTGGAGCTAAGAGAATTGCTCTCCGCGGTCACAAAGCACTGGAAGAAGCGAAGCGTAACACAGTCCGACATTCAGCGCATGCTCGCATTCGGCACAAATCAGGATCGCGCATTTATCCTTGAAGACTGTGAAAGAGCTGGAATCCGTCTTTCAAGAGCAGAGCCCAGAGGACGCGTCCTAAAGCGTGCTTCCAGCTACATCAACGAAGATGAATTGAACACGCAGTTCGAGAACGCGCTACAGAAATCCTGGCACAATTGGCAATCGAGCACTGCGAAGGAGAACAGAACTGCCGCAGCTTTTCTCGCCCAGCTTCCACTCCTCGACATCTCGCAAAACGAGGCAGCAGCAAGATCTGCTCCACTCTTCGCAAAAGGCGAACAACGCCTCGCAGACATCAAAGCTGGAAGAGCAGCAAAGCTGGAGCCGAAGTCCGCGACACCAGAACCTTCAACTACCACCACCAAAGTCCCGCAATCTTTACAAAATCGCGGTACAGCTCTCCTCGATCGCATCCTCGCCAAGCAGAGCGCTGCATCTTCCCTCCCAGCCGGCCCAAGCAAAGCCCAGCTCGAGCGAAGATCAGCCCTGCAACGAATCGAAGACGTAGCACGCATCCTCTCCCTCATGACCGGCACGAAAGAACGCGCTACCTTCAGCATGCAGGTTGTCATCCAGCAACTTCAGCAAAGTCTTCGAAGTCCAATCAGCCAGGTCGAGGTGTGGAGGTGTTTGAGTGTGATGAGTACGGAGATCACACCGGGTTTCGTGAAAGTTGTGCAGAGCGGTGAAGTGCAGGGCGTTGTTGTTACGAAGAGTGGGAATTTGGCTTTGAATGAGTTGAGGGCGAGGGTTGAGCGGGCGTGTGCTTGAAAAATACGGTATTACTGTTGGCGATGTGGTATGACGTTACTGGTGGCATACATACATAGCATTGTGAGGGTTGAATGGAAGCGTTTTGATCACATGTGCTGTGCTCATTTTTCTCAAGCAGCCAGCTTGTTGATGGCGTGGGCTTTCTCATCATGGCATGACAAGTTTTCCCTCGACGCCATGATTTGTGCTTCCTGTAGCGAAGCGCTTGATGTTTATTAGGCATCAGAGGTTATACGCCGCACAGCGAGATTACTACTACATCCAATACAGATTCCACGCTATGCCTATCTGCAACGGCCAAGCAAAAAAGTCTATCTAGCGTTCGGCTTCAAGCATCGTGCCGTGCAGGGCTGACTCTGCCCTCTCCAACCAATCCAGCAAGCTCTACCCGCACGTTGAACAAGGCGTGGGCATGGGTGATGTTGTATACGTTTTCGACAAGAACCTTATTATAAGCTTGCCTTCACAATCGAAGATTCGAAGACGCACAGAGAGAAGTCCAGATGTTGATGAATGTGTCTGTCTCTACACAACCGTTAAAAGTTCGGAAAGTACGGTCGTAGTGGATGGTCTGGTCCACGCTATTGGAATCTCGCCACGCCACACGTGTGATGGTAGAGAACGCTGGACTGGACTGGGCTGGCCGGATGCTATTCCGAAACTAGTTCGAGGTCACGTACAAAGCTACTTTCCGTAACTCCCGTGGTCGTTGTCGTATCGTGACCTCACCAACCTCTGCTGCTACTTCTCCTTCTTCCTCCTCCTCCGCGCACAGTCTTTTGTGCGACAACGACAACAGCATCATCGTATAACATTTACATTGGCCCCGAGAATCTGGATCTAGTTTGGACGCGAAGAAAAAAATGGCTTGCTCGTCGAAGATCTGACATATACATCTAACCGACAATCCACATTTGTTTGGTTCTCACCAAATGCCTCCTATAAACTGGCCCCCTCGCTCCCTCATGGTACATTTTGTCGATAGCGTCACGACGCCACAGCAGCAGCGAAAACCCCGAAGCAGACCTCTCCCCCTTCGAATGAGGACATACAGCGTAGCCGGAAACCGAAGCGCAGACTTCGAAGAAACCCCAGACGGAATTTACCCAAGACACAAATCGATTTCTCACACCCATACCATCGACAACGCACACTTCACTCCTACAAGTCCACTCGAAGATTCCGAAGAAAACGAAACGTTAGAACAAGAAAGTCCACGACCCTCCTTGGAAGACGAAGATCTCGGCTCCCCGGAAACACCTCAAACCTCACTCTCAAGCCAAAGAAGTTCTCTAGAAGTCGATGAAAATCCAGACGTGCTTCTCACCTACGACTTCTCCACACTCGACTACGAGCTAGAACGCGCGAAAGTGTTAGGCCAGGGTCTGTGGTCGACCGTCTACTTAGCAAAACCGAAGAAAACGACGACTACTATCCCGGCATCATCATCATCATCATCATCATCCCCACGCAGAAGAAAGTCAAGAACTTCCTCCACCCCGCTCCTATTCGCAATTAAAACCCCAGCCCGCCAAGACGCACGAAAAATATTCCACCAAGAAGCCCGCGTCCTATCGCATCTCCAACGCCGCTCTGGCGCAAATGTATACATCGTACCATTCCACGGTCTCGACCTGCGAAACTCATCGCTGGTATTCGAAGCCATAACCGGAGGCTCTCTCGAAGACTTAACAAGCCGATTACGAGTCATGCCGGAAGTCGCACGCCACATGGAGCTGATCAGTCTCTTTCCGAGTATAGCGTTTGATTTAATCAGTGGTTTGGAATTTTTACACTCGAATGCTGCTGGGGGGGTTATACACGCCGATATCAAACCCGCGAACATCCTCCTCGAAATTTCACAACAACAACAACAACAAGATACGGGAGAAGAAGAAGGAAAAAATCGGGCTGTGGTGAGAGCGAGATATATAGATTTTTCTGCTGCGTTTATGCCAGCGAAAGGTGATTCGGCGTCCGACGCGGGTGGGACGTGGGATTTTATGGCTCCGGAGCAAATGCGGATTCATCAGGTTGATTCAAGTATGCCGACGTTTGCGAGTGATGTTTGGAGTTTGGGGATGACGCTTTTGTCGCTCATGGTGGGAGGTTCGCCGTACGCGGCCGCTTGCGGGAATAATAATTTTATGCTGCGCGAGGCGGTTAAAAGTGGGGATCCTATCGGGTTTGCGAAAATGGATCCTGTGCCGGCGAAGAGGCTTACGGCGTGTCAGGATTTTGTGGATTGTTGTCGGATGGCGCTGAAGAAAGATCGAGAGAATCGCGTGACTGCTGCTGCTTGGTCGACGTGGCTGGCGGAGTCGGAGTGGGAGGTTGGGCTGTAGCGGGCACTTGTACGGTAGTGAGTGAATGAGTGATGAATGATGACTATGTCTGTCAGAATTGACGACGACGTGGAAAGGCGCTCCGAATTTCAATTTCCATTCAGCAGCTTTGTTGAAATCCTGCTGCCTGCATGGTAGAACATGCTATGCCATTTCTGCCGAGCTTGAAGAGGAGATGCTCTCCGTAGATCGTGTAATGCCGTCCAGATCTTTTTTGCCCACAACGACACGTGAGCACCATGAGCACCTGTTGGTAAAAGGAATGAGTCACCGCAAAGTCTTGCCATCCTGTTCACGTCTCAACTCACCAGCTCCGATTCTGCCCACTCTGCTCCCTCCCCAAGAAATCCTCCGTCATCCGCTCATCCTCATACTCCTTAACAATGGCCCCCACGGGAACCCTCTTCCTCACCGTCGTCTTCATCCTCCCCCCAATCCCCACAATTTCCTGCGTAGAATAAGAATTCCCATTCCAATTCCTGCCTTGAAATTCCGTCTTCGCGGTCTCGGCTTCCATGGCTGCAAGTTCTTCCGCATCACATTCGACATCCTTCTCCACCATTCTTGCAGCAAGACATTCTTTCGTCCTTCCACATTCCACGCCCTCGTTGCCTTCGCCTAAACCGGCACCCATACCTCCACAGTGCGAGTAGCGGGTACGCCACTTCCATCCGCGAACGTAGGTCGTGTCGGTTGTTCGCATCGCTGTGCCGCAGGGTTGGCAGATCCAGACGATGTCTCCGCAAGTGCAAGGATCTCGTGCGAACTCGCGGGATTCGTAGGTCATTAGGTCGTCGCCGTCGTCATCGTGGTGGCTGCAGAACGTGTTAAAACTCCTCCGCATGCATGTGTTGCATACCACACAATCAATGCTTGCCTTGTACTGTTCCCATCTTCATCCACAGCACGGATTTCCGTCGTCAGACTCCCGAGCGGAGACTTCATGCATGTTCGACATAACCTTCTGTGGCGAAGCTTGACGACACTTGCCGGAGGGGTTTTGATTACGCAATTCTGTGAGTTTTGTGAGTTCTTGTGTTGAAGCTACAATGGGGCTCTTTTTTCAGTCCCGGGTTTTGTGTCCATGTTGCTGAAGTGAAGTGAAGTGGAAATCAAGCATACTCTGCAGATAATCTTGCCGCATTTCCGACACTCTCCTACCATATCTCTCGCGCAAGCTCCAATTTTGCCGCTCGTGATGCGTCCGATTTTCGTGCCGTTTCTGCCGTATGTGGTCCACACTTGATGGCTGGCGTGTAGAGCATTTCCCAGTCGTTCGGCTGGGTTGGTATTTTCATTATCGCAGCGGAGAGTCTGAGAGATCAGGTTCGCTCTGTATCCGAGCAAGTTTGCTCGGATTTGTCGGCATGTTTTCGAAAGGTTCTCGAGAGTGACCAGGTCGATATAGCGTGCGAGAAGTGTCACGATTCTGTGATGTTGGTTAGATATTTGCCACCCCCTCCCTTCCCCAGCTCAGTTGTGTGCGCGTGTAGCAGTGTATCTCAATGGCAAGGTGATTGCACTGCTGTTCCACTTACGGGTAGCAGGACAATGCTGCTGAGAACTGGCTCAGGTTTGGATTGGGTCTGCTATCCTCAATAGCGGATTCTAGATCATGGCTTAGATTGCCGAAAGGACCGGCCCTTAAATCGGCATCTTCCTCCAAGTCAACGAAACGGACCATGGCGCATCCAGCACGCCAGAACGCATCTGATACCCAAGAGGCAAGTGTGGAGAAAAGTGAGTTGTTTGTCGGATATTGAGGTCGAGGACGATGCTTCCGGATGTGGAGACGAGCCAGGTAGAATACGTATTTAGTTCAAAGAAGTCACGGGGACAGCTCCGCTGGATGTCGCAATCGACAGATTCAGTAGCTGCTCTGTTTCGCATCATACAGTATATGTCCAGCAAACGTTTGGCGGCTTGCAGAAGAAATGACCCGTCGATGGGCACAGACTTCTGCTCCGACATGGCACATCAACATCCAAGAATAATACCAATATCGTCGACCATGAGGCTATGCAAAAGAGGTCGCTGAAATCTCTGCAGCAAGGCGCTTCAACGCAGCCGAATCGAGAAGTTTGATCGATATCTGGCTGTAGACTTGTAGACTTGTAGTATGGTGTTCGTTTCGAGAAGACTTCACTTCACTTCGCCTGGCACTTCCACATTCTACGCGCGCGCTGTCTCCCTCTTGGCGGGCAACGATCCCCTGCAAGCTGAAGAGCGCGACGGCTGAGGGTGCTAGTTCTATTCTACCGATCGTCCGTTACGCGTGGGAACGTTGACGTCGAACATTCTGTAAACCTAGCACGCGGGCATTATTCATCATAGTGGCGCCCACAGGATGTCGTAAGGCTGTGCAAACAAGGCGCACTCAAAGAACGCAGTGGGTAGAATAGGTCAGATGTGGTGGGGGTTGGCTGGGCGTGAGACTGGAGCTGATCCTTCGGCACCGTAGAGCGTCCAGCTGAAATCCACCCGCAGGCGACAACTGCAACGTCTGGTGCTACACAGCAGTAGTCGTCGGCGGCGGCGGCGGCGGCGGCGGCCCGGTTGCAATGGCATGCCAGTCGCCGCACATTATTTCTGCGTGGCCTGAATCCGGTGCCTGGCCTTCGTGCGGTATTCTATGCATCTGCAGGCGTCTTCTTCTTTCCGCAACAAGCGATTTGACTAGCCTATGAATCCGACCAGAGCTGCTCCCTCCTCCCGCTCTCCTTGCTTTGCTTTCCCTCTTCATCTACTCCGCCTGCATACCCGTCTCTTCTTGCCGCTTTGAGGCTGTGATTGTCTGCATCTCCGAAGCCACGCCAGCGCCTACACGCGACACCCCGGACGTGCCTATCTGTCCTCCACATAATGCACTCTGGAGAATCTGATCCCTCCGCCTTCCCACGCTCACATCAGGGACAAGACGCCGGCTGTCCACATGGCAACAAACGACCACGAGAACCATCGAGGACAAGTCTAGACATAGAGCCCACCGATGCCCCTTCGAGCTCCAGAAGTCGCCCAATACTGAACCAGCCCCCGTCCCAACGCGCGTCCTCCCGTGACACAAATGAAATGCACCGGTCCACGACTCCTCCTGAGGCTTCCAGGTCAGGGACAATAAAGTACACTCGGACTGGACGAGTGAGCAAGGCCGCCAAAGGACAGCGGGTCCACCATTGTGAGGAGTGCGGCAAGGTATGTTGCGCACTGCGACATCCTTCAAGCCAACGGCCACTTTGAAGCGTTTGCGAAGCCTTCATTTGGATCGGGATTGAGTAATGTCCGTCCCATGTCCTCAGTTGCTGACAGCCTGTAGACATACACTAGGGCAGAGCATCTGAGGTAGGTACATTGATCGACTGTGCCGGAGACATATGACTGATTGGTAATCTAGACGACACCAGCAGAATCACAAACCTGGTGCATTTCCATGTGACGTACCAGGGTGCGGCCGTTCGTTCTACCGCGAAGACCTCTTGATTCGACACAAGGCGAGACAGTAAGTCTGCTCTCACTGGCCCCAGCACTACCAGAATACCCGTTGAAGTCCCGCTAGCAACGACCCCAATGACCGACCGAGTCGAAGAGAGAGTGTAGCTTCAGCACCCGATGCAGGTGGATTTGCTCATCCAGACCATCTTGGCAGCGCACCAATGCCACCTACGATAGGTTCGACCACTAGTACAGTCGCACCAGAGCTGCGCGCAGACACATCAGACCCAGATGGACAGCAGTCGAATGTATCCTCGAGGTACCAGCTTTCGTGTTTGTCTCCTACCTTCGACCCTTTCTTCCAATCTAATGGCGATTTTTCCTTGTGAGTTCCGCTGGCTCAGGCACGAGGGTGGAAAGCAGGTGTTTCTCATATCTTGCCGCTCTGTTTCAATCTCATTCACCGACCTACGCATGTTTCCCAAAAGAGGGGCGATTGGCTGACATGAGATCCTTCAGGACTCCCAAGCGAATGCCGATTCCACCAAACGAATTGTGCCCTGGTGCTATCCCACTTGCTGTTGGTGGTCCGCTACAACAGTCTCACAATCTGTGGCAGCCAGCTTCACCACAGACTCCGCCGTGTTACGATGACGAATCGTCAGATGAACATTCAGGCGCTTACTTTCACCCCGAACCTGTGAGAGCTAGGCAATTTTCCGATGCATATAACTTCATGTACGACCAACCACAAAGCAACTCGCGATCACCAGCATCTACGGCGTCCTCGACGATGTATCTGCAGTGGCTATATCCGACTGGGTCCGGCACTCCATATGAAACCCGAGTTTCTTCTGCCTTCATTCCGAATGCCAATTCACACATGCTGGCTGTTCCGCTTGGGATGTCAGGGCTTTTGCCTGCAGAAGCACGAGATGTCACCGATCTACAGGATCTTGCTGGCGCGTTTCAAAGCATAACGATTGAGGACTTTGTTGATGGTTCGACATCCAGCCGCGAAGAGTCTTACCTCGAGGCATACTGGACATGGATCCATGACTTGATTCCTGTCATTCACCGGCCGACATTCCATTTGCCCACAGCTTCGCCTCTACTGCGAGCCGCAATATTGGCACTAGGTGCGCAAGCGCTGGGAGGAAGAGACCATCTCAATGCTCGCAATCTGCATGAGCGCTCCATGAAGATCCTCACCAAGGTTTGTCAAACTTTGTCGACATTTTGGCTGATTTAGACTGACAGATCTGGAGCGTACTGTACAAGATGCACACACGTATCGGGTCTGTGATATGCAAGCTATCCTGCTAATAGAAGCGTTCTCAATCTTCAAGTCGAGACGACCTCCGCTGCAGCTGTCAAAGAGCTTCGAGTTGTTGTACACACACGTAAGCGATGTCAACCTCTTCGAAAACCGTGTGAAGGGTACCCACTAACGACTTTTCTGCAGATCTCCAATGACCCGGAAGCTCTAAACCTCGATCTAGGTCGGGCAGATTCCGTCACGCTGCTTGAAGATTATGATTATGCCTTGAGCGCTCTGGAAAAATTCACAAAGCAGCGAATTCTCCTTTCTTGCTATGCGCTTGAACAGCAACATTCTCTCTTGTTTGGCCGCACAAGCTTGGACTGTTTCTCCATGCCGCCAACCAACCTGCCGTTTCCCAACACACAAGCGTGCTGGGATAAATGGCGATACGACCACGCGCTGGACATTCCGCCCTTCGAACGATTCTACGAAGCGCTACGACCTGTTCCGTTCATGAAAGTACCTTCACGCGCACCACATGACATATTTACAACCACAGTCATACTGAATTGTCTCTGTGACTGCAACAACAGCTTTGTAGAGCCACAAATGCTCAGATTCGAAGATGAAAGAGATCAAAGCACTATTCTATCAGCCGCTGAACGTTCGCCGCGAGCACGACTGACTTACCATACCTTCATGCTTTGCAGAAGCACTCCTGTTCGTTCGCTCCTTGCGGTGGCCGGCGAGAGCTGGGTGATGTCAGAGAAGATGAGCAGTCAGGCGGAGTACACGGCAGCACAGCTTGAAGTGTCACAATGGGTGAAGGGTACCATTTACCCTGCTGTTCAAGGCCAAGAAGCACCGACGCAAGAGCAAAACATCACCAAGGCTCTTGACCATGCCTTCGAGATCTTGAAGATCCACCACGCACATCCACGTACGGGAATCATGTTTCAAGAATGGGCCGTACACCTTGCAACGATTCTGATATGGGCCTACGTACACATTACCTCGCGACACTCGCCCAGATCGACCAATACACATACCCTGGATGTCCCGAGGCTGACGCATCACGAACTGGAAGTCGCGACTTCGTCTATTCTTGAGAATGGAAGCACAGGCCTGACGAGTTGGGACCAAGCACTATGTGTCTTGACATGGACTAGGAAACGTTTGGAAAAAATGGATGCTGTCCCGCACCACAATGGATTGCTGAGTGGAGCTTTGGATGTGCTGGGCAAATTAGTGGCTCATGGGGATGAGGAAGGGAGATGGGTTTGATGTTTGATCGTTAACGGTTGTCAGTTGGATTGAAATATATGATATTTAGCGTTCAAGCGTTCGGGCTGAGGCGTGGGGAGAGCATAGCATACCGATACCCGGACCAGGATTGTTAGAAGTGAAATCTTGTTCTTGTATTCTGCGATGCGATCCCTTTTCACGTGATATCTAAACCATCCTCTCGGCTCCCGTTTCCGAGGCCTTGGCTTCAGCCTCCAAGGCTTGTTCAGAGATAGCTGACTTGCTGCCCGCCATTGTTGCACACAACATATTTTCTTTCCTTTCCTTTCCGCTGTCATTGCATGGTCCAATGCGGCGGCGATTCGGACACTCCCCATGGCAAGACAGCAGCCTTCGAAGGCTCATCTCTTCGCCGTCGCAGAGTCTCTAAGCCATGATGGACGACGACTACCTCTCCCTGACAGCATCTGGCTGTCGCGTGCAGTCGCTATGGCTCAGACTTTTGCAATTCCGTTTGCGTTTTATTTCAAATCGGTTGTGGTTTTTATTGCTATGTCGTGGCTGTTCTACCGAGCATACCAGGTCCTCAACAAGCCGCTTGAAGAACTCGCCGGCCTACTTGGTTTCGATATCCCGTCTTGCCCGATTATCGACTTGGCTGCGATCAAAGCAGATGGAGCGATTGTGCACTGGAATCTGGCGGAGAAGCAGAAGCATAAGAGCACGCATAGGTTTGAGGTTCACCTGAACGGGAACCTGATCGATACGCTGTCTATCCATGAGTCGGCTGCGACCATCACTGGGCTTCAGCCGGGATGCTTCTATGTGGTGAGGGTGTCACTGGTCAACAACATGGAGTTCAGCTCCAAGAGCGCTCCCATTCGTTTCCGCACGAAGCACGCTACCACGGGCGACTTCTTCGTTGCTGCGGCAGACGGGAACGATCCAGATACCGACGGCGCTCAGGAACCTGTACCGAGAGTAAGAGCATATCGTGGGCTAAAGGATATAACATCTCCCCCAGCCGACGCTGTGCCAATGACTCGAGAAGGAAGCACTGGTCTTCTGCCCAAGCGGAGTGTGGCCGGACGTCGTGCCTCGCCAAGTGCGCTCGATCTAGAGAGGCACAACTCCACGATTGACGAAAGCGATGCGGCGGAAGGCGCAGAGACGATTACCCAGCTGACGGAGAAATTGGATGCCATTCGGCGGGAGACGGAGGAGATAGAAAAGCAAGCGAAAGAGGAGGAAGAGGAGGAAACGCAGCAAAAAGAGGAACTCATCAAGGAGCGGGACGAGTTGAAAGCAGAAGCCACGGAGAAGGAGAGAGTGAGCAGAAACTTGAAGA
The DNA here is from genome assembly GCF_000340215.1 of Pseudocercospora fijiensis CIRAD86. NCBI lineage: Eukaryota > Fungi > Ascomycota > Dothideomycetes > Mycosphaerellales > Mycosphaerellaceae > Pseudocercospora > Pseudocercospora fijiensis. The sequence continues at coordinate 5,069,316 of NW_006921535.1, forward strand.
AAGAGCTTAAAACGCTCGAAGGCCAGAACACCCACGCACAAAACGAACGCACGAAGCACGAACGGATCTTGGCACAGAAGAAGCAAGAGCGTGAGAAGCTCAAAGAGGACATGATCCGATGGGCGGAGGAGGCGGAGAAGCTGAAAGAGAAGCTGAGACAGGCTCGTCAGGAAAAGGACAATTGCATCACGATCGCGGAGGGCGAGAAGGAAGCTTTGCGCATGCAGCAGGCGGATGAGGTGGCTGCCATCAAGGCTCTGGACGATGAGGTCAAGGAGAAGAGCACAGAGATCAAGAAGCTGGAGCGCTCAATGAAGAACTACTCTCCCAGTGGCGCTGAGCCTGAGCCAAATCTCGTGCAGCAGCTTCAACATGATGCAGAGGAGAGGCGGGAATGGGAGTTGCATTTCAAGAGCCTTCAGCAACAGTATGCGCTAGCCGCGCAGAATCTGGACAAGACGAGACGCATTCATGCCGAGCAGCAAGCGTATCTAGAATCTCTGCGAGCTCGACGACGGCAGGAAGAGAGTCAGCATTTCGCCTCTCCGCCTACGACGGAACGCCCTCTACGACGTGGAGATAGCCAACGAAGTCGACGAGCTCAAAGTGGACCCAGTTCTTCGGACAGCCCCCGGGTGTCTGCATTCGCTTTGACCTCTGCACCTTTCGCCTCTGGGGCCACAAGCACTGCGCCAATGTTCCCGGGCAATCAGCATATCAACTTCTACAACGGCATGACGATCAATCGCCCGACGGATGAGCTGGCAATGTCAGCCGAAGACCGAGATGCTTTGACCGCTGGTGCTCCCATGAGTCCGAACGCTGCTGCCGAACTGCTTCCTACAGATCTTTTCGGTGATGGCGACTTCATCAAGCCCTTACCGGGGTTGGGAGCACTCCCGGGCATGCCAAACCTCGCCGCGCCGGCCGCGAGACTCGACGATTCAGGCGGCCTTGTTCCTGCGTCGCCAGTCTCTGGTGACAGCAGTAGCAGATCTGCGAGTGTCTTTGCTAGTCCACAAGTCAGCCAGCCCAATCTGCCGCTAGGATCTCCTGAAGCTGCGTTTGTAGAAACTGATGGACGTTCCATACGCTCCGTGCGATCCAATCGCGCTCCTAGTGGTGGCGCGGCTAGCAGTCGTTTTAGCGGCATGTTTGGGATACAGCGAAGGGCCAAGACAGCGTCTGCTGACGAGGGGCCTGCTCTCAGCAAGGCCAATTCAATGCCACGGCAGGATGGTGGCATCCCTGGACTGGACTCTGCGTCGCGTAAACGGAACAGTAGTATTTCCGGCTCAATGCTCAGTGGCACTCTAGGTGATGCTTTCGACCCTCCTCCTCCAATGCCTGCTGCGTCCAGACTGAGTAGATTCAACCCTTTCGCAAGCAGGGCACCAGCACAATCGACTGGGGCTTGGCCTACTAGCTTTGGTGGATTTCGTCGTCGCCCTGGATCTCCTCGTCCGGGCTCAACTCATTCAAACGAGCTGCCACGGCCTTCGTTCGACAGCACACGATGGGGTGCAGACGCTTGGCCTTCGGCTGATGCGGCTAGTGGTGCACGAAGTAGCCCTCTTGCGTTTGGTGCTGGCTGGAATGCTCCCTCATCACAGCAGTCTCGAATGCTTGGATCGCGACATCCTTCTCGACGTCCATCTGCGCAGCATGGCGGCAGTGGGCCTCCAGACAACATCATGGAAGATGAAGGGTCCGAACCTGATTCTGACTCTGATATTTTGGACTCATCCAAGGCGGCAAAGCTCGGTCCCATCGGAACAAAACCACCTCCAGGCTCCAAGAAAGCCGAAAAGGCCCCTGCCAACGATGCTCCCAAGTTGAACCCTGCAGCCAAGGACTTCAAGAGTTTCTTTTCAGGAATGTCGTTGACCAAGAGCAAGACCAGGGACAAGGACAATGCATCGACTGTCGCTTCGTCAGCTTCTGGCACGCCCAATCTGCCCCAGCAAGAGGACCATGAAGACATGTCTCCTCCAAATTCTCGGAAGAGCAAAGACACTCGCGATACACGAAGCATGACGACGACTGAATCCTCAATCGCCGAGTCTGGTCGCAACTCTCAAGAGTACCTCGCGCGAACACCATCATACACCAATTCAGACGCCGCAGCCCCATCGCCACTTTTGTCCGGAACCTCAGCAGGCAAGGAATCATTCATGCAGAAGCTCTCCCGCAAGTCAAGTTCCAGCAAGTTCACACTCCCTACCTTCAAACGCGAGAAGTCCCGACTCGACACCAATGTCGCACCGAGCCCTGCGCCTGCTGAGGAAGACGAGCATGAGAATGAAGGTTCACTCAGCGCGAGTGTCTCTTCTGAGAAATTCGCTCCTGGACGTGAGAGTAGGGAGCACGCGCGTGGTAGTGGCAGGAATTGGAGCAATGTCCTCAAGCTTGGAATTGGGAAAAGGGGGAATGAGACGCCGAGTTTGAGCGGTATGAGTATGACTAGTGCTGGTGCTGATGGTACTGATGATGAGGCTGGTGGTCATGGTGGTGGTAGGGATGAGTAGGCGCTCGTCGTTGTAGACGGGGTTATCTTGGAACATCATCATTATTATTATTAGGAGAAGTGACTGCTTTCCGAGCAACCACACCAGGCGGTTCCTCACATCTCAGCTTTATTCATCAAGCCCCTATGATGGACATGATGTGAATATGTGCAAGTATTCTCAATTCCCCATCACACCACAACACTACTACTCAAACCATTGGGACTCAGGAGGGAGGTGAGGTGAGGTGAGGTTGGGTTGATTTTTTTTTTCCTTCTCAGTTTCGGCATTCGTGTTCGGCATCTCGGAAATCAATCTAGGCATGCATGCAGGTGATTGATTATCCACCTCTTCTTCTTCCGTTCGGGAAATTCTCCGCGCGCGGGATTCTACCGCAAAGACTTTCATTCTTCTTCATCGGAAATGGATGTCAGACGATTCGCGAGGCGCTTAGACAGGCATGTGAGAATGCTCGGCGCCACGTTCTTGGACCTGAAACCCAATTCGACCGAGCGTGAAGTTCGGCCGTAATAATTATTTTTTGTGTTCACATATCGTTGTCGACTTGTCGTCGAAATCACCCCTGAGGCTGAGGGCTTGATCGTGCGCGGCTGCGTCCTGGAACATGGATGCTACTGTATGTATGAAATCCAGGCTGATGACGGTCATCCGCCTTTCTTTTCTTCAAACGGACAATATCGAGTCAAGCGTGACATCATGGACGTTCTTTGATCAATAATAATCCTTCAGCCAAGACGTCAAGAGAGACGGCTGTAATTCCTCCCGAACGACAATGACACGCTGGCGACGACGCAGCCGCACAGCTAGGGTGGGGGCCATACGGTCCCTGCGCGAGTAATGGCGGGCCCAGGCCTCGGGAGTGACTAACTACACCTCACTCATCCTACCCCGCCACATGCTCGCTCCTCCAGTAGTACCTTCTCAGCGCTATCTGATATGTCCACAAGGAGACGGCAATGCGTTAGCCGCATTAACCAAGGTGATTCTATAAGAGAGACAGGGTGGCCTGTCGTAAGTGTTTCTTTCGGAAGCTCCCCTTCTCTCGAAGCTCCATTTCTCTGACGATACCCTCAATTGTTCTTTTTGCATATACACTGTTCTTCTGTTGCAATCATGTCTCCCGGAAAGATTTCTACCATCAAGTGGGATGAGTTCGCTAACTGGATCGATGGAAAGCCAAGAGGCAGCAAGGACCATCACTATGGCATTGATCCATGCACTGGCGAGAAGCTCTGGCCTGTGCCAATTGGTGGCCAGAAAGACGTCGATGATGCTGTAGCATCCGCGAAGAGGGCATTTGAGACGTACAAGAACACAACTCTTGCTGAGAGGAAAGAGCTCCTCCAGAAGTTCAAGAATGCTCTCCTTGCACACGCCGAAGAGATGACTGAGTTGCTCTGCGCCGAGACTGGCAAGCCGGTAAGCTTGTTTGCCGATGAATAAGAAATGAATAAGAAGATCGCATGCGCTGACGATGGTAGAAACAAATTGCCCAGATGGAGACTTACGGTGTTGCTGGCTGGTTCGACCACCACTGCTCTCTCGATATCCCAGAGGAGGTCTTTGAGGACGACGAGAAGACCATCACCACTCGATACACTCCTCTCGGTGTTGTTGGTGCCATTTGCCCATGGAACTTCCCAATCATTCTCTCAGCCGGCAAGATCGTGCCAGCTCTTCTGACCGGCAACACCATCATCGTCAAGCCATCTCCATTCACCCCATACACCACCCTCAAGCTCGTCGAGATCGCCCAAGACATCTTCCCACCCGGCGTCGTCCAAGCCATCGGCGGTGACGACTACCTCGGACCAATGCTCACCGCCAGCCCAGACATTGCCAAGATCTCCTTCACCGGCTCCATCGCAACCGGCAAGAAAATCATGGCCGCCTGCGCCAACACCCTCAAGCGCGTCACCCTCGAGCTCGGCGGCAACGACGCCTCCATCGTCCTCCCCGACGTCGACATCAAAAAGGTCGCCCCCGAACTCGTCATGGGCGCCTTCCAAAACTCCGGCCAAGTCTGCGTCGCCACAAAGCGCATCTACATCCACCAAGACATCTACACCGAGATGGTCCAAGAGATGGTCAACTTCACCAAAACCTTGACAGTCGGCGCCCCATCCGAAGGAGCATTCCTCGGCCCCGTGCAGAACAAAATGCAATACGAAAAAGTCTTGTCCTACTTCCAAGACACGAAAGAGCACGGGTACAAATTCGCCGTGGGTCCCGAAGAAATCACGCCGTCCAAGGGTTTCTTCGTGCAACCGACTATCATCGATAACCCGCCCAACGACAGCAAGATTATTCAAGAAGAACCTTTTGGACCGATTGTTCCGACCCAGCCTTGGGAGGATGAGGAGGAAGTCATCCGTCGGGCGAATGCTAGCAATGCTGGGTTGGGAGCTTGTGTTTGGGGGAAGGATGTTAAGCGTGCGGAGGCTATTGGCAAGAGACTTGAGGCTGGATCTGTGTTTGTGAATTCTTGGGAGAAGCCGACGCCTCAGGCGTTCTTTGGTGGACATAAGGAGTCGGGTATCGGTGGGGAGTGGGGTAAGGAGGGTCTCAAGGCTTATTGCAATGCTCATGTCATGCATTCGTACAAGATCTAGCGTGTAGGATGATTTATGACTGTGATGATGATGATGGGATGGAGATTAGAAAATCGCATCTGATATGAAATGATCTCAGTCACCATGAGAGAAGCGTTGTTTCAATTCTTGCAACGATGAGGAATCGTTCCCATGAGGCTTGACAACGCTCATCAGCTCTATCTGTACAATCTCTCTGCCCTTACGCATCAGCGGTACAATCTTCTTCCCATCAAAGCATCTCCCTTCCCACCAACCTAACAGGCTCCACAACAACATTCCGCGGATAAACGTCCACATACTTCATCTTCGCTTCCCAAACATCTCCCTGCCTAGCAACGACGCCATCCTCCACACGCGGACAATTCTCAGGCCTTATCATCGACATCGGCAGACCCAGTTCCATAATATGAACTCCCACATTCGTTTGATTATCAATATCAGGTCTCGTCTGAACAAACACCCTGAATGTTTCACCATCAGAAGTCGGATCCAAACTCTTGAGCAAATCCCCCAGAGAGCCTTCGGGTGTATTAGCTCCGAATCTGACTTTATGAAACATAGTGTAGATTTGCCAGAACCTTTCGGAATACTCTTTCGCGCGCATGATCATGACTTCGCGGGGTTGGAGGCCGAGCATGATCGTTTGGAGGATGGGGAGTGAGAAGGGGAGGAATGAGCGGTCGGATTTAGGGTCGGTTGTGAGCATGGATTTTCCGGTTTCGGCTTCGTGGCGGAGGGCGGCTTCGATTTGCCAGTGGATGATCATGTCGCCGTATCTGCGGAGAGGGGAGGTGACTTTGGCGTAGCGTTCCATGCCCAACATGCTGTGTTTGACGGGGTATGTGCGGAGGATGCTGCCGCCGAAACTTTTCATGTATGCGAGGCCTATGTGGAGTGGGAGGTCCTGGTTGGAGTTGAGAAGTTCTTGAGCTTTCAAGACTTTTTGCATGGCATCCACGTCAACATAATTTGCGTCTGCGACTGTTTCGGAGCCTCGATAGATGATGGGGATGTTGCGCTCGGCACAGAAGGAAGCCGCAATTTCGGCGCAAAGCAACATAGCTTCGGCGACGAAAAGTTGCGAGGAAACGGTTGCAGCGGCGAACCAATTTGTGAATGGTTCAGTGCGCACTTGAACAACAGGATCGCCGTAAACAGTCCTTGAGCCTTTTCTGTAGGGCTGATCCCAGGCTAGACCACTCTGCTTTGAGATCTGCCATACTGTTGCCTCTGGCTTCGGGGTTGAGAAGAAGACACCGCCTCCACGTTTTCGAATCAAGGATCTTTGACGGGCAAGATAGTGGATAATCTTCATGTCGTTCATATTCGCTTCACCAAACTCTGAGATTCCACTTTTTTGTGCACGGGATGGCGGAGGAGTTCCATTGACATTGATGAAGATCGCATTCACACCGACGTCCTCCGCTGCACCCAGTAGCTTGTTGAGCTCGTCGTAAGTAATCCGTATCACATTTCGGACAATGCCAGGCTGGACTTTGTACTCCAATGTATTGCCTTGTGAGTCAAGCTTAGCGCTGAAGGTAAGACATGGTCTGTTAGGCCCTAAGCTGAAGTGTCTCTGCGTCGCCCACCTTGGCAACATCATGTAATTGCGTTCTGGCATATAGATGGTCTCGCCCATGTGTCTGGCCATCTTAGCCAAGGGATGGTCCCGTGAGAAGAATGCTGTGGGGTTGGCGATGTGGATGTGCAACCAGTGCAGCTCTTGGCCATCGGAGCCTGCAACTGCCTTCTCAACCGAGATGCCGTCGTCAATCTCTTGTGCAGAAGCATCGTCAACGCAGTAGACAGGGAGATCCTTCCAATCGTGTCGAAGCTGGGACATAGAGTCGCGCAAGTTGTGATTGTCTCGCATGGCCATCAGGCTGGCCATGAGGTTTTGAAGAGGCTTGCTGTGTTGAGAGCTCGGCAACAGCAGATGTTGATCGAAACGGACACGGTTGTCGTGGGGCATGACCACACCCAATTCTTGCAAGAACATGAAACCCGTCGCAGCGGTCAAGTCCATCTTCTGGCCTTCGATATCATTGTAGAGACCAGTAGCATGGAGAATCAATGGCGGCATACTGGAAATCCGAGGCAGTCCGGTAAACATCATACTGCAGCACCAGGCCTCGAGGAAGCGGATAACGTCTTGCTCATCGTCTGTGAACTGATGACCAGTCTCGAGCCTGACGCAGCCGGGATTCTCCTCGGTGAGAGGCAGTCGTGTCTTGCTTGGACCAACGTTATGCCACAGTGTAGGCTGACGATTCTGTCGTTGCATAGCGACAATTTGCTTCGACTTCTCGACGAAGCTGTAAAGAATGCGAGCGCCCTTGCTGGGCTTGTGCTTGTCCGCTTGCCGTCCGTTCATACCTGGTGTGATCGCAAGATCGTCTTGCCATTGGCGAATCCAGTTACGTACCTGCTCCACCATTCTGACCTGCTCTTTACTGCGAATCTGCATATACCCAGTGATTCGATGAGAACGTCGATCGATGTTAAATGCAAATCCACCATTTGTCAGGGCCTTTCGTACTGTGAACAGTGCGGTCATTGGCAGCTTGTCGGCAGGCAATTTGAGGAGCGCCATTGCAGCAGATTCGAGCGAGCCGTAGCGCAAGTCTGTCTCGTGAGCGAGGAGGTTGTGCGCATTGTCCAAAGCATTAGCATGGCGGCGATATATCTCCTGCGCTTCGTTGTAGAAGCCTGTTAATTTTCGAACCAGTGGTGCTGCTACGGGACGAGGTACAGACAGATCGTCAACCATGGCCTTCGCCCTAAGGTCTTCCAAGTCTGCTCTGCTTTGAACATTGGGCAGATACTCCAAGATTGGCTCAAGCTCTTTCGCGTCGACGAAGCCAGAAATGCTGTATTGTGCCGCTTTCTGGTCCAAGTGCATCCACCTTCCATTCATGGTGAAGAACTGACCCATGGTGGAACCGCAGCGGCGGACATAGACAGCAATAATGCTTTCACGCTCGCTTGATGGATATTCTATCTCCACAAGATCGCCAGGGTTTAGAAACCGACCAGACTCATGAGTGGTACCATCATAGCCGTCCCTCCCGGCACCTGCAAGGCTTGAGTATTGCTCTTGGCTTTCCTCCTGCGCCGCATTGCGATTTATGGCATTTTCGTCTGGTAGCCGGGTCAGATTGTTGTAGGTATCGAGATCGTGAGAGATGACCTCTTTCGGCGTGAAGTCAGGGACAGTTTCTTCATGACCATGCAGTTCGTTCCACCTTCGTAGCTGAGCCCTTATTCGGTTAGGGTTTGAGCTCGGCTTTTCTTCCGGGGCATCTGGGGGTTCATCGTCTTCGAATTCGAGTTCATTGTCTTCATGATTTCGTTCTGCAGATACAGCCTGCTGTACGAGCCGTGAGGAGGAGTGGTACGATCTGGTGTGAGCAGGTGCGATTCCATTCCGGCCCGGTTGCATCGTAGAAGTTGTCTGCCACGCGAAACCGCTTGATGACAGCCGATTGTGCTCAGCTTCAGACCTTCCGGAGTTCGAAGAGTTGTTATATTGTACGTCTGGGTGGTCATCTTCTAGCCTTTGATCAAGAGCATGAGAAAACTCCTGCCCCAATTCCTGTCGACCTGGCTTCAACTTTTGGAAAGGGTGTCCTGGAGCAGCAATCGGCGTATACGCATATGGACGGTGCTCTGATGCTTTCAATTGAGCCTCATGCTCCAGTTCTCGCCGCCAAACATTCGATATCACATCGTGAACACTCCTCAGTATCTTGCCATCAGGATGGGATACCGTAGGTCTGTTGTTGAGACCCGAAGAGCGCTCCTGATCGTTGGCAAAAGTGTATGCCTTGATCGGGTCCTCGCCTAGCGTTGAGAAGTGTTTGGACATAAAACGATGGTATTTCGTCACAGGGGAAGGATAGCGTTTCCTCACAAGCGGCGCGTCTTGTTGATACCGATCCATAATCGTCTGAATGGAATTCTTGGCGGCTTGTATCGCATCGCGGGTACCGTAAATGAGAATTTTCCCATCGTTCTCGGGATCGTTGAGTTGAACGGAGAAGCGTGGAAATCTGACACTTGCTCCAGTGGTTCCTGCCACGTTTAGCAAGTCATCGCTGGCTTTTGCCAACAGCAGGCGAGGATAGAGCATCGTCTCCCAGTGCAGAGATGTCTCGCTAGATTGCTCATGCCCCTCCCTGGCAGGATGCGATTTCTCTCTCATCTCCGCGAGACCTGCAGTCCGCGCCATAATGCGCTCAATATCATCCTTGGCCCTCTGCCTATCCTCCGTTGTACCATAGATCTTGATTCTGCCTTGTTCTTTGGAATCATGATCACCAGGGGACTGTCTAATAAACTTGATTTTAACACCATTCTCACTTCCGACTCTCGCCAATCGATGTGAAGCTTTTGAAATCTCTTCACGGGTATAATAGAGAGTTTCCATTCCTGTCAATCCGTGCCAGGGCTTCTTTGGTTCGCAATATCTCACCACCGCCGACGGCTTCTCTCGCTCTTCCTGCAAAGCTTTTGAGGCCCACTCTGGCAACCCCTCCAGATCTTTCGCATCTTCGTCTCTCCTGGGATTCTTGACCACCGGGATATGTCCAGAAGACAAACATTTCCAAGGTCCAGTCTCAGCTATGCGAGAGACAAGCTCCTTGGCTGCTGCTTTTGCTTCATCGGTGCCAGCGATTGTATATGGCCATTGTTCAGCATCCTTGTTGAATTTGGCAAAACGCAGCCATGCGCCTGTGTGATTGGCGACGACTCGGATGATATTTGAAATACAATCCCGGAACTTGTAGGCGTCGTCTTTCTGGATATAACACGTTTCCGGTGCGAATTGCCTGTTATTCAAGTGCTCTTGGATGCTGCGTCTGGCTCGTCTGGTTTGCCATCGATGTAACTCATCGTCGCCACCACTGCGCGGAAATGTTTTTCGCACGGTAGTATTGCTCTTTTCGGCGGAAGTCGATGATGGCGCTATGCTATTACCATCCTGATTCGAGGATGTTGCTGACGACGGCTGATCATTGGAATCGGTATGCTCGCGTCGTTTCTGCGGTTGTGATTTCAGTCTGCAGCTGAGGCAGACATATGCGGCCTTGGTCGTCTGGCTGAGTGCGCCATGTCGAGATGCTAGCATAGTCGGCCGACGGCTGGAGAATGGCGATGGATTGGGATGTGAAACTGTGCCAAATGTTTCTGTGGAAATATCGAACGCGAGAAGCATGGGCCCCCTGGACCGCGCTTTGCGACTTTCGACCTCCGCTCACCTCCGTGGCTCCGCACTTTCACGTGTTATTCAACACCACCTGGCACCATGACACGAATCCGTTAGCACGATCAAGATGTGGTGGAAGAAGGAGGCCCCCGCTACAGAGGCTAGCGAGGCTATATCAACTCCCGATGTACCCATTTCCACGCCCATAGCGGAAACCACACCAAATGAAGCTCAGAAAGAGCTCCCACCTGTACGAAACATCAACGACCGCCTCTCCCTCCCATTACGCCTGCGCCTTCCCCTCGCAACGACAATATCAGGGTTCTCAGGCCTTGTACTCGGTCTTGCGAAAGGTTCAATAGACACAGGTTTCCGCTTTCGTGCCGAAAATGCCCATCGATTACCCAAAACTCAGGTAGGATGGTTCCTCTACCATAAATCCAAGAACTACAATATGATGCTTGGAGGCGTCAAAGAAGGCTTCAGACAGGCTTTCAGATTTGGGGCTTGGACGGGTTTGTACTTCGTTCTCGAGGAAGGTGTAGATCGCGGACGAGCTGCCGGTGCGAGGGTGTGGAGGAAGTTTTGGAGTGGAGAATGGGCGAAGGGCGGCAGGGAGATGAGGATGGCTGCGATTGAGGACTTGGCGGAAGTGGAGGATGCGGTGCAGGAGGAGGCTGTGCAGGGAAATCGGGATTGCCTGAGCTCGATGCTTGCAGGCTTGGGCACTGCGGGAATGTTTTCGGCCCGGAATCGATTTCCACTACCTACTGCTGCGAGGACTGCAAAGATGGGTGCAAAAGCTGGGCTGGCATTCGGATTGCTGCAAGACGCAATCAGTGTGATGAAGGGAAGAAGAGTTGGATACGTGGACTTCGTGAAAAGGCATACCATTGGCACAATTGAGCGGGAAGGAGATATGTCAGTCTGAGCTTACTCAGAAGTAGAGCTCGCTCTACAAGGCATTGATACTGTGCCATCCTGTCGCACACAATGAAAGGCGGAGAGGTCTTGCGTCTCGCACCAGAACATGCGAGACCTTGCCGAAGCGAGACAACTTCGCGGCTTTTGCAAAATGGAGTTGACTTGCTGGCAAGCCAGATACCATGAACTGCGATTCGCGTGGGTTGATACTTGCTGCATTGACGAATCGAGCAGCGCAGAACTCTCCGAGGCCATCAACTCTATATGTATCGCTGGTATCAGCGCGCGAGAGGCAAACAAACCCAGCGGCATTAGCCACCTTCGCAAGTAGCCGGCGATTCACCCGTGGCTGGACTCTGCAGGAGCTTCTGGCGCCCAGGCAACTGCGATTCTTCGATGCACACTGGACATACTTTGGCGACCAAAAGAGCCTGTCAAGGGCAGCAGGCCGAAAAACTACACCACTTGCAGACATCGTGCACTGTCTGCTTGGAATCTTTGATTTCTCCATGCCTCTATCGTACAGGGAAAGACACCGCGCGTTCCACAGACTACAGGAAGAGATCTTGCTCTCCATATTGCTTTGGCACATGCCTTCAAGCGATTCTTCTCATGATGAGAAACTACTTGCGCAATTTCCTGCGGACTTTGCTCAAAGTGATTCACTTACACGGTCGAAGGAGTGCTCGTCAGAAAAATTGGCCTGCTACGAGAAGGACTTAGGGTGAGATTGATGATTGTACCCGTTACGCATTTCAGTGGGTGGGTATATGTATCTCATCGATGGACCACTAGGTACCTATGCGTCTCCGCTCATAACCGTAACGTCGCGATGTTGAAGCGAAGCTCTTTAGCCACAGCGTCAACCCTTTCCTTCTCAAGAAGCACACCATAACTTTGATGAGCCAGGTAACTTTTGGATCTCGTTGCAAGATTAAAACCACAAATAGCAGATCATACGACTCACTTTCGTTTCAACTCACACCTCACATCATCAAAAGTGAACCCACGCCTATAAAAATGAAACTTCCATAAATCGTCCATTCCCGATCTATGCACGCCACATAACCTACAACCCGATTCGCCACCCACCTAATCAACATCATCATCATCACCTTCACTCTCCTCCTCACTGTCATCCTCATTCTCATCCTCACTGACCTCCCCACCCAACACCTTGATCTTCGCCTTATACTCATCCCTCTTAGCCTCAATATCACCCATAACAAGTAACATACTTTCCAACTCCTCTTTGGCCTGTTTCTCGTTTTCCTTAGCTTCGGCCACAGCCTTCTCAAGTTTCGCGAGTTGAGCCTTGTCTTGCTCACTGGGACCTGCCTTCTTCGTGGCCTCGTCAAGCTTCCTCTCCGATTCGGAAGCTGCCTTCTTCGCGTCATCGGTAGCTTTCTTAGCGAGATCTTTAGCAACTTGCGCTTGCTTTTGAGCTTGTTCGAGAGATTTCTTGGATGCCTCGAGTTCGGATTGTAGGGATTCTGCCGCTTCTTTTGCAGACTTGAGTTCGGTCTTGGTCTTTTGATGTTGATCCTCGGCAGACTTCTTAGCCGCAGAAAGTTCTGCTTTGGTCTTTTCGAGCTCTTCTTCGGCAGAAGACTTGGCTTCTTCAAGTTCTTGCTTGGTCTTCTTGAGGTTCTCCTCGGCAGACTCGGTCGAATCTTCCAGCTCCTTCTTGACTTTGTCGAAGTCTTCTTCGAGTTGACTGAGTTGCTCTTTCGCCGCTTTCTCGCTTTCCTGGGCTTTGGTGAGCTCTTCGTCCTTGGTTGCAAGGTCGCTTTCAAGTTGTGCAAGCTTGACGGCATCGTCTTTGCCTGCATCACCTTTTGCAGCAAGAGCCTTCTTCGCTACCGCGACTTGCTTCTTTGCATCCGCGAGATCTTTCTCCAACTTGTCGACCTTGGCGATCTTGTCCTTGTCTTCCTTGCTGAGTGTTGGCTTGGCCTTTAGTGCTTTCGCGCTTTCGGCAGCCTTCTTTTCTGCAGTACTGGCCTTCTCCTCGGCATCCTTGAGCTTCTTTTGCAAATCTTTGGCCTTGCTTTCGGCAGTGTTGAGCTTCTTCTCGGCTTCTGATGCCCTTTTCTCTAGATCAGCAATTTTGCTCTCAGCTTCCTTGACTTTGGCATCAGCATTGGTGGCTTTCTTGTGGGCCTCCTTAAATGCCGACTCTGCATCAGTCGCTCTCTTCTGCACTGCAGCAATCTTGGTCTCGTTTTCAGATGCCCTCCTCTCGGCATCCTCGAGATCAGACTTCGCTTCCGTGAGCTGTGCGTCGAGCGCCTTGACTTGGGCTTCTGCATCTTCTGCCTTCTTCTGGGCCTCTTCAAGCTGTTGCTTCTCTCCTATAGCAGCATCGAGTGCGGCAGCTTTTGCTGTTTCAAGCTCCTTCTCCAATTCAGCATACCCAGCGCGCTCGGTCTTGAGTTCCTCATCTCGAGCTTTAAGATCTGCTCGTAGTTCTGCGACTTGCGATTTGAGCTTCTCCAACTCTTCACCACGAGTGTCGAGTGACTTCCTCGCAATATCGAGCTTCGATTCAGCCGCCTTGACCTGATCTTGCGCCGCTTGTAGCTTCCTATCGGCTGCGCCACGTTGCTGATGCAAATGCTCCAGTTCTTTCGACAGATCTCGCTCTCGTCGAAGTAGCTCGTTGTGCTTGCCAGATAGAGTCTCAAGTTGCTGCTTGACAGTCGCATGGCCGCTTGCTTCTTTCCGGTGCTCGTTTCCCAGCTCTGCTATCCGTCGCTCAAGCTCCTGCACCTTCTGCGCAGCAGCAGCCTCGCGTTCTCGCAATCTCGCTTGCGCTTCGCGTTCCGCTTCTTGCTTCACGCTGTTCAAAGCATGCTGGTGTCTCGTCTGTGAAGTGTTCCGATCCTGCTCATGTTTTTTGGTCAGCTTCTCTAACTCGCTGTCATGTCCCTGTTGCATGGCTTGGTTGATCTTTCGCAAGCGCTCGACCTCCGACTGGGCCGTTTGCAATTCCTTCGATATTGACATCCGGTCTTGCTCTGCTTTCTGTGTGGCTTCGACAGCTTCTTGCTGTGCTGTGGCTAGAGCATCCTTGGCTGTTTGAGCTTGTTGCCGTAACTCATCAAGTATGTCACGATCGACACCAGCCTCTACCACTCCGCCGGGTATCACTTCAACACCAGGATCTTTGTCGATGGCTCGTCTTAAGCGGGTGTATTCCACTGTGAAGAGATCGACAAACACATTACTGAGCATGCCATCGCCAGCTTCATCTGATTCAGCGTCAAGGTCGAAGTCGCGAATTGCTGGCTCTCGTCGCAACTGCAAAAGTGCGTCCAGGTACTTAGCCCGTCCAAGCTTCTGCTGAAGGAGTGGTGCTAGCGTTCGGCGTGGTATTGGAGAGTCTTTGGTGCTGAATTCGTAAATTACGCCGAGGAGTACGGCGGACAGGCCAGCCACGATCGGGTCTGTTGGTGTCTTGACTGTAGCCACGAGTGCCTGGACCAAGCTGGATCCCTCCTCGAGCAAGTCGTCCACCCCAGGCGCGAAGTCCCAGAGTAGAGTAGCGAGTTGGCTTGAATATGCAGCGGCTTGTCTGACATGGACAGGTGCTTGAAGGGCGGCCTGAAGCTGAGAGCCGAAACCGCGGACTGCTGTAATGACATCCTCACCTTCCTCCTCGTCTCCCTCCTTGACAGCCAATAAAGCGGCCTTCGCTTCTGGCTGGTCGACTATCAGGCCCTGCACAATCCAAGAAGCGTGCACCACGCCAGTATCGTCATTTTCAGCTGGGTGGAGGAGTGTCACGATGACATTGGCAGCTGTTTCGCCTTCCGCATGCCCACCAATCGCGCGTTGAAGAAAGTGAGCTTTTATTCTGTCGTGATTGGTGAGATAGGCTTGGATGAGCGCACAAGCAGCACCACGCAGTGTCTCTTCTGCTGTTGCTTGGTCCAGGGCGAGATGTAGAAGTGCTTCGATGACATATGTTCGGCGGTTCTCCACACTGGGCCGGGCACTCGTTTTGGCACGTCCATTTGGCGCAGTTCCGTTGGTTTGAGCATGCTTCTGTGCCTCTGCTGCGTTATGTTCGGCATCTGCAGGTGTTATAACTGTTGAAGAGGCAAATTGTTCTTGGAGAGGCGGATTCGACTCGATCAAAGCAGCAGCAGCGCGTAATGCGGTCGCGCGGATTGTGGTGGGTAGCGCTGGCGAGAAGGCAAGGTCGATCAGAATCTGGCCGGTGCCAGCTCTGAAGAAGGCGACTTGATTCTGCGGTGTGCTTGACTCTCCTGATGCGAGGAACAAGCGCAGCAGCTGTAATAAACCCCAAGCTGCCCTCTCGCGTGCCTGCGTGTCGGTTGGTAGTTCGTCGTCGCGTGGAAAAGACTGCTGCAGAAGCTGCATCAACTGCGCAACACAGCCAGATTCTCGGAACATGGTCTGGTTGCTGGCAGAACCTTTGATCAGATTCGCGAGCAGAGTCAGACAGTCCTGCGCTGTAATGCCTGCTTCGGACAAGCCACCTTCGAGCTGTATCAGGCTGAACGTCTTCCCAAAGACATCCTCGAACGCAACGATTTTCCTAAGCTCTTCATTTGCACCGCTTGTGAGATCGACTAGAAGTAGGAGACCTGCGTTCCGTACAGCGTCTCGCGAATCGTCCAAGACGCCGACCAGTCGCGACAACCCCAGAGGGGCTGACAGGATGCATTCTTGCAATCGGTCGGGTCGAGCAGCGCATATGGAGGACAGTATCTGCACGGAGTACAACCGCGAGTAGTAGTCGGCGTATGCAGATGTGGGATCGAGGAGGTTTAGGAGCAAGGTAATGTTGTCTTGGCGCTGCCATTAGCTTAGCTATTCTGTCTACAAACCCCATATCACGATGCGCGTAGCCTACCATTGAGAACTCATCGGCCAGGAAGAGGGCAATCTCATCTCCAGCCTCAGGAGAGTTGCTGTCGGGATTGAACAGCATAAGCAGTGTCTCCAACACCAGCCTGATTGTGTCCACATCACCACCCTCTGTCCCTTGCCGGCCATCGTCCTGGCCTTGACTTGAGCTGGCATCTCCCAGGCCATCTTTCTTTAATGTTGATATGAGCTCTCGGAGTGAGCCGCTGGCTACTGAGGCCGGGTATTGTTTTGCGAAGCTTCTGAGGCCCTGGATGGCAGCGCGACGGTCTTCCAGCAATGTGGCAGACTGCAAGCGGCCACTCAGTGTGTCAATGGTCGCCGTCGCCGTCTGCTGCGGAGGTGCTTTGAGCATCGTGTCGGTCTGCTGCCCTGCGGCAGACTGCTGGCTATCTCATAGTTGTGGCTGAATAGTTTATGCCGAGACTTCGATGGTAGTCATCACACTTTACACTAGTCCTATTGTTCCAGAAGTGCAGCGTGTTCGTGTTCGTTCCGTGATTCTGGTATGGATCTTAATTCGTGTTTCCATTGAGCAATTGTTGTCCTTGCCAGCTTTCAGATCGCCGTTGTAGCGTGCAGGGGTCGAGTCGCGTTCGAGCTTGGCAGGCTTGGCAGGGTCTTCGTGTGAGAGCGGACTTTCGTGCTTCGCGACTGCGACTCCTTCCCTTCTCTTTGATATCGACACCGCGCCGGCAGCATCGCCAACTCTTCTGCCTGGCCTCGAACCCGACTCTCCGACCTGATATCGCCTACAAATCCCACGCCGCTCGCATTGCCAAGCGCGCGCGCACGCGACGCCATTTCCGCCCGAGTTGCCTCGCATCACCCATTAATTTCACACCTGTATCTGCGCCTACACCTACACACATTGTAATCTGGTCCCAAAAGTCATTCACTCATCATGGGCGTTCCAGCGCTGTTCCGCTGGCTCAGCAAGAAGTACCCCAAAATCATCTCGCCTGTGGTTGAAGAGCAGCCGGGTGAGATCGCGAATGAGGATGGCTCAGTCACGAAAATCCCCATCGATGCGCGCGGACCCAACCCAAATGGTGAAGAAATGGACAATCTATACCTAGACATGAATGGTATTGTGCATCCATGTTCCCATCCAGAAGACCGCCCGCCTCCCGCGAACGAGGAGGAGATGATGGTGGCAATTTTCGAGTACACTGAGCGCGTGGTCAACATGGTGCGCCCTCGTAAGCTTCTCATGATCGCTGTGGATGGTGTCGCCCCGCGTGCCAAGATGAACCAGCAGCGAAGTAGACGTTTCCGAAGTGCACAGGAAGCTGCCGAAAAGGACGCCATGGCAGCTGAATTTCACGCTCGCATGGTCGCAGCAGGCGAGGCTGGCGGTGACGACGAGAAAAATTCCAAACCCAAGAAGACTTGGGATTCCAACTCCATCACTCCTGGTACTCCTTTCATGGACTTGCTTGCTGCCAGTCTGCGATACTGGATTAGCTACAAGCTCACCACTGATCCTGCGTGGGAGAAGCTCAAAGTCATCATTTCTGACGCTACTGTGCCTGGTGAAGGTGAGCATAAGATCATGAACTTCGTGCGCTCCCAGCGCAGCTCCCCAGACCACGATCCCAACACAAGGTAAGCTCATCTCTGCTTTCTGCTTTTCCTCTACATTCCACCAAGTCCAGAAGAACATGCGAGATCATCTACACGAACTTTTGCTAACACGTATAGACATGTCATCTACGGACTTGACGCGGATCTGATCATGTTGGGACTCGCCACCCACGAACCGCACTTCCGCGTTCTGCGTGAAGACGTCTTCGCAAACGATACCAAGCCCGGTCATTGCAGGAAGTGCAATCAGCCAGGCCATATCGCTGCCAATTGCACCGGCAAGCCGAAGGAGGAAGAGGACGTGGTCAAGCCACTCAAGCCATTCATCTGGCTGCATGTCGGCATTCTGCGAGAATACCTGGCAGTCGAGATGTGTGTGCCCAACCAAGGTTTCCGATTTGATCTCGAGCGTGCGCTAGATGATTGGGTCTTCATGTGTTTCTTCGTCGGTAACGATTTCTTGCCACACTTGCCTTCTCTGGACATTCGGGAGGATGGTATTGACACACTCATCGCCATCTGGCGAGATAACCTACCTCTCATGGGAGGGTATGTGACCAAAGATGGTCACGTCGATCTTGCCCGAGCGCAGATGATCCTGGAGGGCCTGGCCAAGCAGGAAGACGCCATCTTTAAGAGACGTCGCGAAACTGAGGTCAAGGCTGCGGAGAGACAAAAGCAGCGCGAAGATAGAGAACGCCGTCAGTCTAACAAGCGAGCACGGTACTCGAATGGCGCACCCACTGGTTTTGATGAGACTGTCATTCGCCGTGGAGCACGAGGCGGCATCGTAAAAGGTGAAGCTGCAGCCGATCCGAATGCGCTGCCAACCTTCGCGCCCGGCGCAGCACAAACCATGAGTGATCCTCGCTACCGATCGAGCTTGACTCACGCAGATGTGGTCGGCTCGGCGAATCAGGACAACAAGTCAGCTGCAGCTGCATTGAAAGAGCGGATGATGAACAGCAAGAAGGGAGCAGACAGCCAGCGAGCAGAGATTGATGCTCTGATGGCGGGAGCTGCGAATGGTAACGATCCTCCACAGGCCCTTGGCAAGCGAACACGCGATATGATCGATGATGCAGCCGCGGATGAGGTCAGCTCAGACCCTTCTACACCTGGACGGAACACACCGAACAAGGAGATTGCAGATCCAATGAACCGTGGCACCTCGGGTCACTTGGGAGGCAACTCCGACGACAATGGTGGTATGCCAGAAGATACCGTCAAGCTATGGGAGGATGGCTACCAGGGTCGCTACTACGAGCAAAAGTTTCACGTCTCACCCGAGGACGTTGAATTCCGCCACAAGGTTGCGCGAAGCTATGTGGAGGGTCTCTGCTGGGTGCTCCTCTACTACTTCCAAGGCTGTCCATCATGGACCTGGTACTACCCGTACCATTATGCGCCCTTCGCTGCAGACTTCAAGGACATGGACAAGCAGGTCGTCAACTTCGAAAAGGGCAAGCCATTCCACCCTTACGAACAGCTGATGGGTGTCATGCCGCCGGCATCGAATCACACACTCCCAGCAGTCTTCCATCCTCTTATGACGGATGATGATAGTCCTATCAAGGAATTTTACCCGATCGAGTTCGAAGTCGATCTCAATGGTAAGAAATTCGCTTGGCAGGGTGTTGCACTTCTGCCATTCATCGACGAGAAGAAATTGCTCGATGCCATGGCCACCAAGTATCCTCTTCTCACTGAAGACGAACAGCGACGGAATGGGTTTGGTGAGGAATGCCTGATATTTAGCACCAAGCATCCTCTCTATAACGATGTCGTCACCAATTTCTACGGCAAAAAGGCCGGTGCGCCAAAATTCAAGATGAACACCAAGACATCGCAAGGTCTTGCCGGCAAGATCACCAAAGACGCATCCTACGTTCCCAACTCCGAACTCACATTCCCACTGGAAAGCACGCAGGAGGAATACACCAGCCTCGACTCCGACGAGAGTATCAAGGTTTCCTACCACATGCCTGTTCTCGGCAGCATCCACAAATCCATGCTCTTGCCTGGCGTCAAATTCAACGAGCCAGTGCTCGATTACAACGACATCGAAATGACGCGCAGCCGAGCAGAGAGAAGCGGTCGAAGTCACGGCGGCGTTCAGCTCTCAGTGGGCGGCGACAGATCGGATGGTCGACGCATCAACTACGCGGCACGCGACAACGGACACCATGACAACCGCAATGGTGGGTTTGGAAATGGCTATGGCGCGAACGGAGGATACGGCCAAGACCACAGTCGCGGCCCACCACCACCACGCCAAGATCCTTACTCGAACCGAGCAGCCGATGCTTTCGCAAATCTGCCGCCTCACCTCGCTGCTCAAGCTGCCCAGCATGGCTTCCAGTCTGCTAGAGCTCATCCTCCACCACCACCTCCTCAGTATGGATACCCGCCTCGAGGTCCTCCACCGCCCCAGAATGGATATGGTGGGTATGGAGGGTATGATAATCGTGGTGGCTACGAGAACCGAGGCGGCTATGGCGGCCGAGGTGGCTATGGTGGTTCGCGAGGTGGATACCAGGACAGAGGCGGCTACGGGGGAGGAGGAGGTAATTACCGTGGTAACAATAGACGGTACTAAGCATAAGAGGCATGTATGAGTAGGATTGACTGAGATGGAAAGAGAAGGCATGTGACATCATGGCGTGAACGTGAAAGGGATGATTGCGCCTGTAATTACGCACTGAGAAATTTTCAGATCAAGTGAATCTGGGAAGGTCATGATGAGAGCTTCCCTCTCAACTGAACTGAATTGAATCCCGAAGGACGAAGAACTATGTATCTGACTTTCATTTCACTCATTGGCAAGCTTTGTGTCTCTTAAGTGCTTACTGACATTGTGAGGACAAGATCAACGGGAAATGCGATGCATATCACGGAGCACGTCGGTGCACTCGTGATGGTGTTCTTGGCTGGTATAGATCCAGTGTATTCATGTTCCTATACTCGCGCGGATAAAAGACTCGAGGTTCGGGGAAGGTTTTTATGAGTTTCACACGCCACCCTTCCTCCATGTAAAAGCCACAAATCTGTCTTGATTACTATACGCATCGGTATCATCATGCTCGATGCCCCAGAGCGTGATCATTAATGGAACCATTCATAGCGGATGCGTGATTCGATGCCGGTGGCAAAGGCAAAGAAACAACTCTAGACTTCAAGATGATGGGCGTGCATTCTGGGAGGAGTGATTAAGAGATGAACTACAGTACAGAGAGCAGAGCTTCCACGTTCAAGCCTTCTCGCAACACCACTCCCATCCCTAGCACAACCGCTTAACACAATCCACACTCCTCGCCCTCCCCCCACGCTCCAGCAACAACCTCTGCATCCGACTCTGCTGCCGATTATACCTCTCACTCGAAACCCCAAATTCCCCAGCCTGCACCTCATCCTTATCAACATTCCCCCAAGACACCGTATATTTCGTCTGAATCGGCTCCAACAAACTTTTCTCCCGCTGTCCAAGGACTTCCGCCAACGTGCACAAAAGCGCCATAAAAGCCTTCAGAACATTGGTTTGAGGAGTGCATTCTGCGAGTACAGAGGTCAAACTTTTGGACGTGAAGATGAGTTTTGCTTGGATTTTTCCGGATGTGGGGGTGTTTGTTATGATAATGTCGAAGATGGTTTCTGGGTCGGAGCGGGTGTTTTGGCTGGAATGGCAGAGGTGGGGGAAGAGGAAAGTTGCGTTGACTGTGGGTTCTTGTTAGTGGTTTTGTGGGAGGAGGGGCATGAATGGCATTGCTATACTTTTGATCTGCTTCACCAGCTCAGTCTCGGTCAGTCCGTGGAATGCCGTTGCCTCGACTTTTTGTGGCTCCATTGCTTAACCGTTTGGGCCCTGACGGCTTGACCTTTTCTCAAGCATCGAATGGTCATTTTGGATAATATGTGGCAGTGACTGTTTCACTAGGCAGGCATGATGTGCAGGCAATCAATTGATGAAAGGAAAGTCAAGCAACAACAGCGTGCGAGGAAACAACGAGGCTCTGGTTGATCGCAATTGCAACCAATGCTTATTCCATGCTCTTGCCTCAAGCAGTTGTCCCTTCTTCCTAACTTATCCTGATGTTTTGGAAGACGTCGAGGTCTGAGTCCTCATGGAGAGAGCTTATGTTGACGTCGAAAGATGCAGATGTGCAAAACATGCTATCTCGCAACACGACAACGCCGAAATGGGGACGACCAAGATCAGCATGCAGTGTGGTGAATGATCGGAATCTGCTTTACTCTGGATGTTACCTTGCACGTCGCCCGGATGAGACCAAGCAAAGATGCCGTGTACACCAGCCGGTCGGCAACCTATTCACCAAGCTGCTCAGTCAGCATTCGATGGGTGCTCTATTACCACTCAGAGCACAGCAACAGATGCGGTATAACCTCCGTCTGCTAGGCGAGAGGTCGCTTGTCTTCCAACGCCTGGCGCGATTGAGCTGCAACACCAACCACACCGCCGTGGCTTGGCGGATAGATATCTCTCGGTTAAGAGACGGAGGATAAGGCTGCGGCTCGCGCAGATCACAAGGAAGAGTCAGTGCCTCCATCTGGACCTGTCAAAAGTCTAGCTGGAACGGACGGCTTGTAATCAACACGGTATCACGGTCTTTGCGAAACAATTTTTTTCGTCAGGACGGGATTGACCTGAGCCGTGAATCTGGAGTCATCTATACGATCGAGAAACCAGACGCGAGCCTAGAGCAGCATGGCGAGGAGACCATGCACTCAAGGAAATCTAGACACAATTCCTTCGCTGCATAGCTCTCGTGTCGACGTCTTGTGTGAGGCTTCCATGCCGGAGATCCCGTAATATAAGCCAAATGTTCCTCATACCCGGGCCGATCGGTGCACCCGCGGCACCTTGGATAACCTGTCGGGTTTGTGGTTGTCTGATCGACTCTGGTTCCTCTTTAAAGTCGTGGTTCGTATGTGCTTGTCCTCGCAGCTCAGGATGTCAGAATCTTGATACCACCAGGTCGGACAGATGTGCTTCTGATTTGGTCAAGGAATGCTCAACATCTGACCCATTGTGGTCGTCACCGCTGCGGCTCATCACATTGCATCGTTCTGTGTTGTCGAGTCGCTATTGAAAAATACTGGGAGCGAGATGAGATGGAGGTCGAAGAGGACAGTCACAAAGTTTCGGCAAAAGAGCCAGTTCAGCAATGCGACGCGAGTCATGGGCAATTACCAGCCTTTCGTCTACGTGCATAACAACATCGGCTTTGCGTACCGAATCAATGACCTCTTCTCACAAATCTTCGTCAGTCGTATGATACGGTACTTGCTTGCTCCCGAACACGAGCACGAAGATATCGATAAAGCGTATGCGGAGGAATCAAACGTCTAGTGATAGGTAATGCATGGTTGAACTCACGTGCTTGCTTTGCCGTTCACAACTTCACTTCCGGCGCCGACTCGGGAGTAGGCCACTTCCATCCCCTCGGGCTTGCAGCAAGCTTGTCTTACTACATGCCTAGCTAAATTATTCCAAACTCCATCCATCGTGCCACGGCTTACCTGTTCAGCGGTGTTGCCGGTGCCTCTGGATGTGCCGGCAACGCTTGAAAATCAGGGCTGAAAAGACGCTGTAGTGTTGGAAAAGGGCATTTGCGTAGGCAAAGGTTCGATCAGTGTCTCGACTCCGCAAGACTAGCCTTCTTATAACTTTTCCCGGAAGCCCTTTAGCGACATTTCAGGAAATGATCTGATCAGGGAAACGACCCCGGCAAGTGTCATGCATGACATTTCTTATACACCATCTCCCTCACTTCCTCTCGAAAAGTATCTCTCTCCTAGCGTGCTAAGCTCCAGGATTTCTTGTCCCGCCCCATGAGTCCATTGATATCCTGATCCCGAGCTAGAAAATCTCTAGGGCGAACCTTGCAGAGATGTTCTGCAGAAAGATATAAGATAGTGGCTATGCCCCCGCTACACTGAAAGCGATCCAACCTTTTACTACTCTCGTACATTTACAAAGGAGTGTCAGCACTACAGTCCTCCTCCTCCTCCTCCTCGAAGCACTATGTCCTCAACCAATCAACCACGACAAGTCTCCGAGGAGGAATTCTTCCGGCAATTAGGCCTGGACTCGGACAACGAAGCTCATATGCGGATTTACGCAGCAGCCAAGGTAAGTGTCTTGAAGACGAGGAGTGATGATTAATGCTGACAGCTTCCAAGGCAGAGGTGGCTGAAGGTTATCGGCGACTGGGCGGCAACGGTACTGCAGTGCAAGAGAACGCCTTTCGTCAAGAAGTCCGCACCATCTACGAATCTGCCAGCCCTGCGACGAAGATGGTGTATGATCGAGGTCTGACATCCAATGTAGAAGACAACTGGGTGATTCGATGGCTGCTGTGGCAAGCTATCAGCCTGCCGAATGGATCATAAACGAAAAGGGCGCGAGGAGCGATCATCAAGACCACCTGATCTTGACATATGTGCGATAGATACCCTTTCCTAGACGCTCCGCTCACGTCTGGCCCTGGCGCTGATTCCGATACCATTCATTCCCCGGTCCATTCGTCCTCGTGCTTCCAAGTCGTTCCTTCCAGAAATTTATCGAGGTATCGCCTGGAAGCCTTGGATGCCGATCCTCGTCCGGACACACACCATCTGCTTCATCGACATCTGTTGCAACCGGTTCGTGCGCGGCTCTGCAGAACGACGGCGGATCCCTATCCAGTGCCTCGGGACACATCTCGTGTCTGACACAGTAGTGACCGCATCGAAGCCATGTTGTCATGTTTACGAAGCACATGGGAGGAGGCGGGTTTGTGGTAGGAATCGAGTGCTGGTATCTGAGTCGAAATCGTCTGGGAGGGCTCGTAGCTTTGACATGCGGTGCCTCACCCATTATATATCTGTATGCAGTGTAAGTGTATTTTCGAATTGGTGAAAGGATGGAGCGCGTCGCAGTGTCCGACGATGTTATGCTGCCGATCTTCGTGGGCTCCTGCAGGAGTTCTGTATCCAGGCGTCATCCCATGCACGAATTATTGGCTGGAACATATTGCCCGCCATTCCCCGGGCGATTCAAGCTCATTGAGCTGAAGAAATCTTCCATCCGGATTGCATCCAGAGTTAGGTTTAAGATAAGCTCACATGAAATCGATGATCAAGATCTTCTACGAACCTTGGAGGTCAGTCCTGAGTCCTCACATCTCCTAGCACATTTACTGCGGACGCATTTAAGATAGGCAAGCCATTCGAAGGCATTATACTATTATTAAATCCTATTAATGCTTGAAAGCGTAGCGTAACGTCTTTTGTAACGCTAAGTAAACAAGCAATTATAGGTAAGACAGCTAGAACGTTCTAATCTAATAAGATAGCGGATCTAGATCTATACGATAGACGATATTCGCCGAGTAAGTAAACTACTAAAAATTCTATACTATATAGAAAGAATTTATAGCGCTTACTATACCGTTAAGCCTAACGAGAAATACTCGATCGCTAGTAGATAGTTAAATAGACGTATTAGGTCTTCGCCTTAGGCAATCTAGCTTTATAGCTTATCTTACGCTAGTACTAAGTAAGTAGGCCGCGATATAATACTATTATAAATACTACCTATATAGGTAATATACGTATATATAAACCCTAGCTATCGATAGAGTAAATAATAGTATATATTACTAAAACGTTTAGCTACTAAGTCTTAAGGTCTTCGAGAACCTAGACAAGTCTTACCTAACTAGTAGTAGTACTACCTCGTTCTTAGGGTATAGAAGGGAGCTATATATATATACCCTAACTATCGATAGAGTAAATAATAGTATAGGCTTAGCTACTAGGGTTTAAGCTTTTTAGGGACTTAGATAGGTCTTACTTAAATCTTAACTTAGCTAATAGTAATACTTACTCCTTCTTAAAGCGAAATAGGGTATTTATAAGATTCGCTTTCGCTCTAAATTAATTTTTTTTAGGTTCGCCTTACCTAGCTTATTTTAAATCTATCTAAGCGGTCTATATCTTAGGAGACGAAGACGACCTAAACAAATATACCTATAAGATTAATAATTTACTTATAATCGACAAGAGGGCGAATATCTATATAGCTAGTTTCCTAGCCTTAAAAATTCGAATAATATTAGGTATAGAAGGTTTATACCTAACCCCTTTAAGAGCTATATATATTAGAAATTATCGTTATAGTATAATTAATATCGCCGTAGATAACTATATAATCTATAGTATTAATCTAAATCTTAAGACCCTCTAGGTTAGTCTAGTTTCTACCTTAATACCTTTCGAGCTTCCTAATCTTAAAAAGGATTACTACCGCGATAATATATTAGAGGGCATTTGTCTATAATAACTCGAAGCCTTAGTTCTAACTAGACGAGCCTAATTTGTACCTCGATACTTTCTAAGATCTTTAGTATTAGAAGTAGTTATTTCTATAGTAACTAATCGGAGGGTATTTATCTATAGTAACTCGATATATTAGACCTAACTAGGCGTATCGAAGTAAAACGTTAAGGCCTTTAATAGTACTAAAAATTAGAAATAGTCGTACTATAGTAACCGATAGACGTATATTCGCCTATAATAGCTCGAAGCCTTCGACTAAATTATATATACCGGGTTTATACCCTAAGACCTCTAAAGAAACTATAGTATCGGAGATTATCGTCTTAAGATAATTAATTAGAGAGCTTTCGCCTATAAGAACTCGAAGCCTTAGACTTGATCATGCATGCCGGGTTTGTGCGGCGAGACCTCCGAAGAATCCGAGTAGCAGAGATAATGATCGTCTCGCGGTGATCTCACAGGGGTTTTCACCTGCAATTTCTCGGCGCCTTGGACTCAATTGTGTAGTCCGGATTGATACGTCAAGACCTCCGAAGAATCCGAGTGGCAGAGATAATCGTTTCGCGGTGATCTCGCAGGGTTGGTGTCAGGCGCAACAACTCGAAGCCTTGGACTACTCAATTGTGTATGCCGGGTTTGTATGTCAATACCTTCTAACCTCATCAATTCCAGAAATAGTCGCTAGAGTAGTCGGTCGGAAAGCATTCACCGTGCTGCAACCTAGATACATCAGACCCTTCCAGACTGTCCAGATTCATACCTAAATACCTTCCCAGCTCCTCAATCCTCGAAATCCTCGCCGTCGGAGCGCGAATACCTGTAAAGTTAGCTTGTAACAACTCGAAAATTTCGAGCCACTTATGGAATACCCTGAGTTTTATCCCCAGGGCGTAGCGTAAAGATGCTGGGAGAGATAGAGAGATACAATAATGTGTGCGGAGAGGGGCAAGGTTCTTCTTCTTCTTCTTCTTCTGCTGCTGCTATCTACGGAGCGCGCAGCTCCGCGCTTGCGGCTGTCCTTGGTTGCCTGGGAAACGAAGTCAGAATCTCAGAAGTACAGCAGCATCGGAAGCGTTTGAGGTGACTTACAGCTAGTACCCCTTTGCAAGCTTGATGCCCCTCACCATAGCCATGAGGCCAGCGAGGCTCACCTCACCGGCGCTCTCCGCGGCCGGGGCCTCCTCGATCTGCGCAGAGGGAGGGGGAGGGCTTGGTGGTGGTGTTGGCGGCGGAGGGGGCATCTCCATCTCATCGCCCCAGATTCTATTTGAAGTGGCCTTTGCGGCCTCCACGTACCGCATTCCGTTGCGGCCGCTCTTCTTTGCTCCCAGAGCTTGATAGTATGATGCCGCTGCTGCGACCCTAGACTTCCTACCCCAATCGGAGTTGCAGACCGAAATTTCCTAAGTATTCGGCGTTTCTGCGATTGGGGTGGTGGTGGTGTCGTCTCCGGCGAATGGGTCCTCGTCAATGAATTGGCCCTTTTCTTCGTCCCAGCCCTCGATATCCCTCAGTAATCTCACGTATTGTTCTGGCACAAGGCCCTGTTCTCCCGTCTCTGGGTTCTCTGCCACCAACCATCCCTGTCCGTGCCGGTATGATACCATGATTATTTGTCCTTCTGTGAGGCGCAATTCGTTCTCGTTCTCCGGTTCGAAGCCATAAAGGGCTAGTGACTTGCCAGCAAACAGCTCTTCGTCCTCTGGACCCATGCTTTCTCGCTGCGGCGAATGGTGTAATGAAGGTTCGGCGTCTAGGGGTAGATCGCTGTCGGGGTCGATGGGTTGCTGGGAAGTGTGAAAGCTGCGATTCGGAAGTGTCGTCGCGAAGTGGGAGTCTCGTCGGTTCTCGCCATTCTCGGTTGTCGTAAATCCACGGCTCTGTCTCAAGGCATCGCGTCCTGCCGGGTCTGATTGCGATTGGGTTAGATATGCGAACTCTCCGTCGCCTCTGCTTGTTCGGCTGGACTCTCGTCGTCGACCGCGTTCGTAGTTGGGAATGTCGTAGAAGGATCTGCTCTTGCGGTGTTTGCTCTTCCGGAAGGATGTCTCATCGTCGGCCCAGTCGTGAAATTCACTGGCACTGCCGAAGGATGTGCTTGGCAACGGTTCCATGTCTGGGTCTGGGTCGCGGTAGAGCAATCCGTCGCCGCCCCACGGACCTGCTCGACCGCCCATGGCACTTGACTCTGCACTGTCTGACATTCTGCGTCCCGAATTCCAGTCTGATGGTGTGCTTGCGCCTGAAGGGTGCTCTGGTTTGCCTCCGAAGTGCATGGGGTGGTATGGTGGGTATGCGAAGTCGCGCACAAGAGCGTAGGACAGACTTGACTGGAACGGAGGGAGGACGGTTGACTGCGGTCTGGAGTGTGCTGATGCCAAGGAGTATTGCGACATTCTGTCTTGTGTCGATGTCTGAGTGTGGATGCGAGTGTGCGTGTGCGTGTGCGAGATCGGTAGGCGGTCCTGCTTTGATCGATGCGCCGGAGCGTCGGTATGCGAAGGGTCTGGTATGGAGGGCTCCTGCTGTGGAGAGAGGGTGAATGCTGGAACGGACGAAGGGGAGCTGGTGGTGTTGTGAGGGTGATGAGGTGCTGCCATGACCTCTGCGGCCATGCTTGCTTGCTACTCTTCGATGAATCAACGCCGGGCACGCTGCTGCGTCGTGTGGACGTCGACTCTGCCCTGCGAGCCTCGTGGCCGGCTGCGTCAATTGTTCTGTGCAGAGAAACGAACTCAGACCAGCTGAAATGAGCTCTGCCTGTGTGTGCCTCTGCCTGTGCCTCTCTAGCGTCTGCAGCGTGTGCACTCGCGGCGACGCTGATGGATTGGCAACCCGGTCCTGGTCCGACGCAGGACTAGGCGAGGGCTCGGTCGTGCTACTAGTGTCCCTACACTTAGTCGCTCTGTATGTGAGTTATGTGGTGGGCAAAGAAGGCGGTGCTATTAATAGCCGCGTGCTGGTCCTGGGACGAGGCGGGGCGAGGGTAAAGCTAAGGCTGCTTCTTTTCGGCTACGGTAGCAACAACACCTCGAGACTAAACCGAGCCCTAGCTACCCGCCCGAGCCCTAGCATAACCCGGTGCTAGTACTACTATAGAATCGCCTCTATATTAAATTACGTACTCTTTCTACCTAATAAAGGCTATTTCTATTCCTAGTTAGTATTATTAATAGGCGTAAAGCGTATTATTTAGGAAGTCGCGCCTCGAATTCTAGTATAGACTAAAGTTCGTATTTCTTCCCTGTTTTATAGTAGATTGCCTAGTAACTACTATAAATAGCTAAATCCCTATTATATAACGAGTTTCTTAATAAAGTTATCGCTAGTAATAGTAATAGCGTAGCAGTAGTAGTAGTTATTAAATTGTAGAAAGAGGTAGAAATAGCGGTAGAAATAGCGGTAGAAGGCGCGCTCTTAGCGGTAGTTATTAAGTCGTAGGAAGAGGTAGAAATAGTAGCAAAAGGCGCGCTCTTAGTAGTAGCTATTAAGTCGTAGAAAGAGGTAGAAATAGCGGCGGTAGTTATTAAGATATAGGAAAAGGTAGAAATAGCGGCAATAGTTATTAAGCTATAGAAAATAAATATTCGAAGTTATAGTCGCTTACTAAACGTACTTTAAGAACGTATATCGCTTCCTAACTATCGATTAGTAGACCCCGTAGTAGTTCGGGTTAGTTTAGTTTGGTTTGCTAAGCCGAAACTCTAGTTTGGTTTAGGTTGGTTTGCTAAGCAACTATATAAGTAGCTAGTTCGAACTATATAATTTATCGGTTTTTAAGAAGTGTACGAATATATACGTAGCTTTAAGCAAGCCCTTTGTAAGACTTAGTAGTGTAGCCGGCAGCGTAGCCGGCATTTTTAGTCCTTAGTACTTATAGAATTTTCGAATCCTACTTAGGCTACGTAGTTGTATAAAGGTACTTATATAACCTTAAATCTATAGATAATTAGCTAAGGGCACTAACTAATCAAAAGTATATATATATATATACAAGGCATTATAGTTTAGTTCGGAAACTGCACTCCTTAGGTATAAATTTCATCCTTTCGTTTACGGTTCAATTCCCTAACTACTTAGTAGAATGTCTTTATCTAGATCTAGGCAGAACTTATCGATTTCCCTAGAAGTCCTCCTCCTTAAGAAGTTTATATACTTTCCTACCGAACTATTCGATAATATTAAGTACTAGGATAGCTCCTCCCTCGGTATCGGTATAGTATATAAAAGAGCTATAAGGCAGCTCTATAGAACGTTCTACTAGTTACTCGCTATACTAAGGCCGAATGCTAGTTCGTTCCTTAGAACTCTTAGTTATTTAGGAGATATAAAGGGTAGGGTAGGTAGTAACTTCGTATTATATAAGGAGGTAGAGGCTACTATAGAAGAGGCCTTCAACCTATAGAAGATAGTAAAAGATATAGAGGCAGCTATAGGTCTAGGTACCTAGTTAAATTTCTAGTAGGTAGAGTATAAGAATATTTAGAGGGAGTATTAGGTAGAGTTGCGAAGGCAGGTATATAATATACTCTAGAAAACAGGGATAGTGCCTATAACTATAACTATTAGGCTCTTCAACCTTCCTTATTTTTCCCTATTTTCTTTTTATAAAAATCTAAACTAATACAAATCAACCGGAATGTCTATCTTCTTTTAGTTCTTTAAAAAACCTAGCAGCGTAGCTAGTAGAGTAGCCGGTAGCGTAGCCGGTAGCGTAGCCGGCCTTTTTACTCCTTAGTACTAACGGGATTTTAGGAGACTTCTATTCCGTACGGCTAATAAAGTATACTATACTATGTATATATACTTAGAGAGTATTTAGAGCGCGGTATATAGCGCCGTATAACAGCGGCTTATTTCGTATATAGAAAAGCTTATAAATAATACTACGAACATCCTTTCTACTAGAACATCTATCCTACCTAGTACCGTCTCGAATATAGACATTCTAGCCTTTTAGAATCTAATCGAGTGCTTTAAAATCCTTGTCTATAATCGTTATACGCTTCGCGTAGATAGCTATAAGGTTAACCGCTAAAATAGTATTAGTATAGTCCGAAAAGAGGTAGAAGAGAAACATATATTCGAAGATACGAACTAGGTAGGCTTCTATAGCCTCTTAAAGGGCGCCTATCGCGGAGGCTTAGAAGCGAAGGTCCGTTCTATAATCCTAAGCAATTTCGCGAACAAGTCGTTAGAAAGGAGCTTTACGGATTAGGAGCTTAGAACTCTTCTAATACTACCGAATCTAATAGAGGGCTACGGCTAAAGAAGGATTAGTAAAAAGACAGTAAGAATGCCGGCTATACTACCGGCTACGCTGCCGGCTACGCTGCCGGCTATAAATAGGACTTACTTCCTAGGCGCTATCGACGCTTCGTATAATTGCTACTAGTAGTAGAAGCGCTAGTTGTCGTCTTGCGTAGAGCCTTACCCGCCGTTATCTTACGCGGAGCCTTACTCGCGACGCCCTTTCTAGTACTAGAGCTAGCGGTAGTAGCAGTAGCCCTCTTACGTTAATATACTATACTCGTTCTACTATTTCCGGTCTTATTGCGACCCGTAGAAGCACTAGGTCCCTTCTTGCGAGGCGTCGTAACTTAGTTAAGTAGACTCGCTATTATAAAAGTCGTCGAATTGAGGAAAAAAGTGCGTTATAAAGGTATACGAAGGCGCGCGCGGAGCGAGGGTATTGCGGAGGTAGTAGATATAGAGCGTAGAGGTATAGGTATCGATACGAAGGTTAAATATAGCGGTAGTATCGCGGTATCGCTAGGCAATAGAGTAAGCTTCGCGCAAGCCTATATTATAGTAACGTTAGAGCAAGGAAAGAAGGTAGGCACGGCTAAAAAAGGCAGGTACGGCTAAAAAAGGCAGGTACGGGAGACTTTGAAATATAGCCGGTATATATAGCCGGTATATTAATAGGCGAAAGCCTCCTTTTAATAAATAGCCGGCGTAATAATAGTATCTTACTATAGTATAGATATTCTTTAGTAATGCCTTTACTAGCTATAGTAATCTTATAAGTAACCTAGGCCTATTGCTAGTAAATATAAGAAATATTAGGTAGGCTATACTAAATAAGCTAGTTATTTAGTAGGAAAAGGCCTACTACCGTCTCTATATGCCGGCTACGAGTGCCGGCTATCGCTCAAAATTCAACTCCGCCCTATCTCGGAGGCTAAGGTACCGAGCGGAAACCCTATAGCTTATATTTACTCGGTTATCGCGGAGCGCTTATAGGTAAGGTATTAGAAAAGAGTATAAAAAGTACGAGAAGAGTATCCTAGGATATAGGTCGTAAGTAAATAAGAGTAGTACGCCTAGTTATTTGTAAGTAAATAAGAGTAGTACGCCTAGTTATTTATATAGTACGTTACTCTATACGACTAAGAGCCTATATTATCTTATGCTTCGCTTATAAGACCTCGACTCTACTAGTATACTATCGATCTCTTCCTCGGTCGCTAATATGCTATCTTAATTCTTCTTTGAGTTGCCGGACTTAGTGCGTATCTATAGCTATACAATAGCGCTACGTATTATAGAGAATTTCTCGTTAAAGTTTCTCTCTCGTAGGCTTACTATCTGCCTCGTAGTATAGAGGATTAAAGTACTAATGCTAAAGAATCTCCTTATAGTTAGGATGCTAGGGCTCCTTAGGACCTTTATGTTTTAGGTCTAAATAGAGACGTATTATAAACGTTCTATCGCCCTTTCGCTTACTACCCGCTAGGTCGCGATATGCGAAGAAACTAATCTAAATATAGCTCGTCTCTATAATAGCCGGGTAAATATAGAGCGCTAGGTTTCTACTTCGTGCCTTAGATTTAGGGACGGCGCGGAGATAAAATCAGAAATATAGCCGGCACCTATAGCCGGTAAAAGGATGCGAAAATAGGCCTCCTCCTAGGTTAATCTAACGACTAAATACAATTTCTAACTAATCCGCTATAAACCGACGCCGAATTTTAGCTAGAAGCTATATATCTTTATTTTAAAGAGTAATCCGCTTCGTATAGATAGTAAGGAGGTTTAAAAGCTTAAGCTCGGTTACGAGAAATGCCTTTATAGCTTCCTAAAGAGCACTAATCGCCTTAGCCGTAAATCGTATACTAGACCGAAAATCTAATATAATTTCTCGGACGAGTCGCTAGAAAGGAGTCTTAGGGATTAAAAGCTCGGTCCCTCTTTTGTTTTAGAAAAGCCGGATCTAGCGAAGGGTAATAGTACCTAGTTTAAAGCGCCGCTTCTTTATCGTCGAGTCCTGCCTTGTTCCCTTTCTTTTAATAGAAAGATAACTTTTCTTCGCGATAGTCTTCGTCTGCCTACTCTTTTTAGCCTTCTCCTATCTACCTATAGCCTTCTTGTTTTTTAGTACTGTTTTCCGAGGAACCCCCTTCCTTCGTATATACTACGGAGAGCCTTACTCTTCCGATATCTCGTTCTCGCTACGGTCTCCCTATACTTAGCTTGCTTTACCCTTGCCCTTTAGCCTCTAAAGATATTTATCTGCGCGTTTAGGCGACGAGGGCATATTAGTAGGACCTAGAAAATTAATAAGTATATAATCGTAAGGAGACATTAATGCTTCTTACCTTCTAGAACAAATAGTCTTCTATTAAACCGCCTTAGTAGGTTATCGTTAGATTCGAATAAAGGATAGTAGCTTAAGGAAGGGGAGGTAGCCGGCTTAGGAAGGCCCGAAGAGCCGAATCCTTAAGGTATATTTGTCTTTAAGAATATAGGGAAAGGGAAGAAGGAGAGGAAGAGCGAATAGAGAATTAGAAATAGTCCGTAGGTAAGCGGGGTCGGTTACTATAGCAACTAGTCTGTTTAGGTCCTAGGAATTCGAAACACATTTCGGATATATACCGGCTATA
The DNA here is from genome assembly GCF_000340215.1 of Pseudocercospora fijiensis CIRAD86. NCBI lineage: Eukaryota > Fungi > Ascomycota > Dothideomycetes > Mycosphaerellales > Mycosphaerellaceae > Pseudocercospora > Pseudocercospora fijiensis. The sequence continues at coordinate 5,103,286 of NW_006921535.1, forward strand.
TACGCTAGCTATATTACCTTATACGTAAACGCTTCGTCTCCTTAAAGCTGCTCTAAGCCTATATACGTTTCCGCTTCTCGACCCGGTATCGCCTTCTACCTCCGCCCTCCTCCTCTTCGTTATCGCTAATTAGGGTTTCGCTTAGACTAAATTTCGTATTCTCTTCGCGCTCCTAGGTTTCTTCGATCTTAAGGTTTTCTAATTCCTCGATTAATTTCTTTAGTATAATCTTTAGTAACCTACCTTAGCGATTCTAGTAGAGGAGATAGTATCGGAATACTATAATAGATTCGAAGGTAGTAGGCGAGTATATTCGATTAAAGCGGCCCTAGTAACGAGCGATACTAAAAGACCTCTTATAGCCTATACCTACGCTCGGGATAGCGAGGACGTCCCGAGCGACCGACGCTATCGTTAGAAACTTAGGCTCTAACCGCTGCTATATAGCGAGAATATCGTCTCCGAATTCGTCTAGAAGACCGGTAAGATCTAGAGATTATTAGCCCTTTTTCCGAGCCTACGGGTTTGTACTTACTCGCGCGCCGATAGAGATCGAACTCTTCTTTATTTACTTTAGTAGTTGCTTCCTCTTCTGCCTCTACTTCCTACCTACGAAACAGATATAATATCGGAGCCTTCTAAACCTTCTTTTTCTTTATAGGAGCTGCATTTAGACTAGTTTCTTTCCGACGCTCGTAGAATATCTTTTCTAGAATAGTCTAGTAATGCTTCGGCTATACCTCGTCCGCCTTCTATTCCGGCCTCTACTAGTATATATCCTTTTCTACTAGGTTAAGCAAGTACGTAACGCTATAGATATCCCCGAACGACTTAAAGGTAGTACTGTAATATTTATATAACTTAGTATAGGAGGTGTCTATAGCTTTCGTTATAGCTACTTTCTAGGGAACGCTCTTCTTAGCTAGCTTAGCTACGGTTTCCTCGAGCTCGTTAAAGAGCTAGTTATAGTACGTAAAGACAAGGTAGATCGTCGGTCCTCGGGTTCTTCTAATCGTAGTAGTAACCTTCGCGTAATACTTACTAATATCGACGAGATACTCTGCTTAGCGCTATTCGGCGGCGGTAAGGCCGAGCTACTTAATACCCTCGGAACTCTAATAGATCTCGAGAGCGGTACGTAAAGTACATCCCCTCGTAACTATATAGAAAGTCGAATCGAACCGGGTCTTAACGTCTTATATAAAACGGAGTAGGCGCTAAGGAGGCCGCTTTTGCTATCGCTTATTCTATGCGATATTCTAGGCATCGGTTTTAGGGCGCTCGATTAGGTTCTTTTAAATAGCCTTGAATTGGTTATATCTCTATAAGCTCGAGTTCGTATATATTGCTAGACGACGAAGCTAGAGAAAAAGAGTTAGAACTATACTAGGTTGCCGGCTATAGGTACCGGCTACGGACAAAAGTTATACCTTATATAAAACGAGAGCGAGGCTCTCTACCTTATCCCGTCTTATTACTATAATAAGTTTCTCGACTTTCGACTTTGCTTTATCCTTATCTAGGATCTTCTGTTAGTCGTCGTTTAATAGTGCAATTTTAAGCGTCTTAAAGAGGGCTCGGATCGCGATTTAAACTATATAAGCGAGATAGGGAAACTTCTATAGGGATACAACTAGCAACGACGTCGGCTCCGATTTAATAGGGCTAGGGCTATTAATAAGCTCCTCTTTATCGTTATTATCGTGCGTATTGTCGTACGTATCCGGAATCGTAGCGAGCTTAATATTCGGAAGATTAAGCTAGATTGTAGACCTTATAATCTCCTCTACGTACTCGACCCTATCGATATAATTAGTAATTTTAAAGACATATGCGAGTGAATTGTATATATAACGCCTTATACAATGTTCGATTATTACTAGCGTTGTCCGTAGTAATCGAGATCAGTTTCGTTGTTATACTAACCCTATCTATTACCGTATAGACAAGCTTCGCTATATCCTTACTAGTATAGGAACCTAGAATTTTAGGGAATCCGATTATAAGTTCCTAGAGTTTCTAATCCGAATTGATAAAGTATAGTATAATCGAGAGGAAGGAGGCTCTTATAGTCCGGCTTAACTAGCTATCGATAGTAATAGCTACTCGGCGAGTATTACGGAGGATCTCCCGAATGTCGTCTAACGTAGCCTCTTTGTTCTTTTCGAATATAATACGCTAGGTTATCGCGCCGAGAAATAGGGGAGGGTAGTTTATAAGATATAGGTATATCTTCTATATAGACTCCCTCTCGTAGAAGTCTTCCGGAAGACCGTTTATAGCTAGCATTTCGTTTGCTAGTTACTTAAAGTCTTTAGGGGAGAAATCGGTAGCCTTTAATCCTAGAGCTTCCTTAAGCGTAGCCTATAATAATTAGCTAGACCTCTACGGTTGATTTAAGTAGCCGGAATCTATAGCCGGTAGCTATAGCCGGTAGCTATAGCCGGCATTTTAGAAGACGTACCTCTTTCTAGAACGCTATATCTATATTAACTCTCCTCTCTCCTTAAGATTCCCGATACCGTTTAGAATAGAGATAGTTCGTAGGCGATAAGTTCCTATCCCCTAGTTTTGGGTATTTTAAGATTAAACTGCAGAAGTTGCAGACAATTACTAGTTAACCTTTAAGTCGAGAAGTCGTATAACGGTACAATGCCCCCTCTATAAAGAACTTCTAGAATGTATCCGTTCGCTCCTTACTCCCCTATCGCATCGAGTACTTCCGGAGTTTATACTCCTTTAAACGTAAGTATAAAGGGAACTATATCTTATAGACCTATTAATTGAACTGCTCTATATACTCGGGTTTCTAAAGATACGCTTAGCTAGCCTTTTCGAAGATTTCCGGGTTAATACTCGATGTTCTTATATCTCCGAACAACCTTCTACTTAGACTCCGTAAAGGTAAGGACTAGGTAGTAGTACCCTATAATAAATTCCTACTACTAGGATTCGGAGAGGATGAATCTAGCCCTAATCGTCGTCTAGGACTCGATAGGCTCGAAGGTAAGTATACGACCTCCTCTCGACGTTGTCGCAATCTCGCTCGTATACTAGACTATTTCGACTGTCGTCTCGTTATTACCCTTCCTAGTATAGCTCCTAGTGTATATACAATGTCGGTCGGCATGTTTTAAGGTTTCGTACGGTAAGGTAAGGACTTAGGAGTAGTAGATATATACTAGTAGCTATAGGGAAACACCCTTTCTTTTATAGTATCGTATCGTTAGGAACAGCTAGGTAGTAAATAGCTAGCTACCTTTTTTTTTGTTTCCTAGCTACCTAACTACTAGATTTTTTTTTCCTAGCTACCCTAGCTAGCCTAACTACTAGAATTTCTTTCCTAGCTACCCTAACTACCTAAATTTTGCCTTCTATATAGCGGCTCTCTCCTACTAACGGAACCGAGCTACTATACCTAACGAATCTAAGCTCGTTTTTAGTCTTAATCTATCCTCTTTCGGTATAAGATACTCGATAAGCAAATGCTTAGGCCGAGTCTAACTACGAAACCTAAGACTAACTAATAGCTCTATTAACTAATCCTAATCCTCGAACTCCTTCCGCTTCTTAGTAAAGACCTTAAAGAGCGCTCGAGCTTCTTCGGGTACCTACGGAGTAGTCGAGATAAAGCCGTATCGCTGAAATAGGTAATCCTTCGGAGGCTTATATAGAGATTTAGAGAATTCTAACGCTAACCTATCCTACTAGTAGCTTAGATTCCGGATATAAGCCCTCTCTGCCTTAGTAAAGATTTTATATAGTAGTAGCACTCTGCCTTCGAGAAACGCTTTCTATTTAACTGTTAGTATCTACCGGCTACGAACGCTAGCTATATATGCCGAGTATAGAATAATTACCTGTACCCCTTCCTCCTATAGTAATACTTCTACCGTCTCTAGATACCTAGCCCCGATCGCATTAATCGCAAGCTACTTTGCCTTTATAGACGTAAAGGCTTCGCTCTAATACTAATAAAGAAACTTCTACTCTATATCGAGGATATAAAGACGACTAGTCTCGATTCTAATCCTTGCTAGCTTTTCGTAGTAGCTTTAACTATAATTTTCTAGATTAATAGGACTTATGCCTTAGCCCTTTACTAGTATCTCGTCTCTTTAACTATGCTCGATCTACTCCTAGCGCTTATCGTCTATAGCGTTAGGCCCTAAGACTGTACCTATTACTAGATCGACGTATAGTATCTCCTCGCTTTTTTTAGTTCCTTTATTCGTAGTATTAAGCTCTATCGCGGCATCCTAAACTCTAGTATTATTATTCTCGGCTATCTAAACATCTCCGTTACTATCGGTCGTATCGATAGAGGTAGCAGCTACAGGTCTAAATACTATTAGTTAACGTGTTAAAGAAAAATATGCCGGCTATAGCTACCGGCTACGGCTACCGGCTATAGCTGCTAGCTACGGCCGCTAGCTAGATTAACTTACGCTGCTAGAACTTTACGCTCGAAAACTAGCCGTAATTCTTTCCTCCTCTTAGCCTTCTCTTAGGTTGTCTTCTTATTCTAACCTTTACTTTTTTCTATAGGCGCTAGCTATCGATAGAATGCCTTATTCCGCGCCTTTCTTCTCTTATTCTTAGCTCTTTTATCCTTATCTATCTTATCCTTTCTCTCGCGGTCTCGTACGGAATTCTTCTTCGTAGAGTACTCCTTTTTAGTCTTACGCTTTTTAGTCTTACGCTTAGGTAAAACAAACTCGCGGTCTTTAGTTCTATCTTCTGTTTAGCGCGCGGCGCGCTTCTCTCTTGCTATTATAAGGGAAAGGGGTAGGGGCGCAGCGTATAGTAGTTATTGTCGGTATAGGTATAGAGGAAGAAGTCGAAAGTATAAGAATATCGCGAAGCCCTAATTGTTACCGCCTACGTAACGTTATATAGGTAAGCTTTCGCAACTACGGCAACTACGCCCTAGCAATAGCAACTACGCCCTAGCAACGGTAACTACGCCCTAGCAACGGCAACTACGCCCTAGCAACGGTAATAAAGCGTAGTAAATACAACCTAGTAACTATTATAGCCGGCAATCGTAGCCGGCAGTCGAATAAGAGTATCCTTATAGCAAAACTACGCCCTAGTAACGGCAACTACGCCCTAGCAACGGCAACTACGCCCTAGCAACGGCAAAAGAGCGTAGTAAATGTAACAGAGTTACTATTATAGCCGGCAATCGTAGCCGGCAGTCGAATAAGAGTGTCCTTATAGTAAAACTAATATAGTCTCTAGTTTAAACTAGGAATCTATATAGTTCGAAAAAACCAAACCGGAACTAGGGAGCTAGTTCGCCGCTAAGAAACCAAACTATATACGTTTAGTGGTTCGGAAACCGAACTACTACGGGGTCTATCGATTAGTATTACTACGTCCGTAGAAGTACCTATTCTTACTAAAGGAGCGCCCTTATAGACTAAGTTATAGTTATAGTCTAATACCGCGCGAGTCGTAGTTTCCGTTTTATCGAGCTTTTAAGTCGTATATCTATATCTTTAGAAAGGCAACTAGATACGAGTTTAAGTAGTATAAGCCGTAGAAGAATAAGAATAGTATTAGGTATCGCTACCGCTAGGTATATATTTATTTTAGCTTACTAGATAAGCGTACCTAGAAGAAAGTAATAAAGCGAAAGTTAGCTTTAAAGAAGATAGGTTATAAATTCTAGTTCTACGATATTACTATTAACCCGAGCTAGCTTAAAGGTTAATACTAAATAGGTTATCCGGTATTCTACTAAAGAAGATTGCTACTTCTATAACTATAATAAGAACAGATTAGATATCGTCGCCCTTACTATATATAGGCGCTACTCGAGATCCGCCGGAATTCCTAGAATAACTAGAGCGCTTATAGTAGTCTTCTATACTAACCGCGAAGATTATAGCCTACTTTTGCGGCCGTAGTATTATTCTTAAGCTAAAGGACGTATAGACTATCGTATAGGCTCGTAATATAGACGCTTAATAATAGATAAACTAGGCCTAGGGTATAGTTAAGTTATTAGATAAGAATAGTATATTCTACTATTTTTACGAGAACCCTAAGAAAAGTGCTATTTAAAGTATAGTTACGCTCTACCCTAAGATACTTAAGGCCTTTAAAGATACGCTATATACCCTTATTATTAATACGACGTATTTAACTAATATCTATAGTCTCGAGCTTCTAGATATTGTCGCTACTAGACCGATAAGTAATACTATTAAGCTCGGCGTTAGACTTATTTAACCGAAGCCTAATTAAGCCGATTTTACTACTTTGTTATAGTTACTAATACTATAGAAGGGTCTTAAATAAGCTAGTTATCCGCTGCCTTTCGCTACTACTACTAGTTAGAAAGTCGCCCTAATACTAGCAATTAAAGAGGTCTATTTAGGCTTATTAAATATCGTCTATAACTAGTATCTATAGTAAGATATATTAACTCGTATCTATAAGGAGCGTAGCGAATCTAGCTAGGTAAAGTTAAAAGGGCACCGACGGCTCGGAAACTAGATAATATCTATCCTATATTTATAGCCTATCTTAATAATAACTAGTAGTGCTATAAGACTTATATTATCGACTGCTAGACTAGTAAAGTTTTATACTTTAGCTATAAAACAAACTCGCGAGTTAAGGCTACTTATAGACGTATTAAAGCCTAGCTTAACTATAGTAGCCGGTACGATATCTTTATCTTATTTATAAGCCTTCTTAACTAGTAGAATAAAGGGTATTATTGCTATTATATCCGCCTTACTAAGAACCTAAAAAGATATATTAAGATACTTACTAGACTACTTTAGGCGAGCGTTTCTCGAGTTATAAGCGATTACTATCTTCTCGAGGTTAAGAATCTATACTAACGTACTAACGACCTTCTACGGACTATAACTAACGATAGTAGTAACGAGATTAAACACTCGGCGTACTCGTACCCCTACTTATAATACCGCTATAACTACTACCTTTATAAGACATATAGTTATCCTTATAGATACGATATTATAGGGCTTCTTAGAATAGGTAGAAGCCGCGCTATACTATTGCCGAGCTGCTTCTATAACTTATAGGTACTAGTTAATTAACTTCCGTAGAACGTATAATCTACGAAAACTAGAAGTAATCTTTAGTAACTGCTAACCTCTTACTAGTAGAGCGATATTATATACTATAAAGCGTATAGTAACGGCTCGAGAATTAGACGACTTAAATAAGGTTATAGTAACTAAGAAACGGAAGACTCTAACGGCTAGAATAGTCGACTTTGCCTTAGAACTAGGCGTATCTCTTATATAACTTTGTACTATAGTTACTAATTACTATAACTTAAAGTACGTAAAGAGCTAATACTATACTTAATAATACTCTTACTAGAAGGCTAATCGACTATATAGCTCTACTTACTATCTAGCTAGCTTTAAGTATTATAATCTACGAGTTAAGCCTTTATTATTACTTCTAGTCGCTCCGGAGCTATCTTCTAAGCTAGATCTACTTCGCCGAGAAATTAAAGACCTACGAGTATATAGAAACTAACGTCTATAGGCGGAAGAAAAGCGAGTAAAGTAATAAGCTAGCTATAGCTACTAGTAGGCGGTATTATATAAGCAATAATAACGATAGGCTACTTAGTAATAGTACTAGTACTAGTAGTAATAGTCGCTTATATAGCTAATAGGGCGGCTATTTTATTACTAGGTACTATAGTAATAGTACTATTAGTTTACTTAGTAGTAGTATTATATATAGTAGTAGGCTAGTTAGTAACTAAGAGACTAATATAAGCTAGTATATATAGTATCGCGTAGTTATAAGGCTATAGATCGTAGTCTATATAGACCTAAGTAGATAGTAACTAATAATACCTTAAATTTTACTACACTACTAATTTGCTAATAAACTTTAGCTTTATAGCTACTAGTAGTAGTATAGTAGTAGTTGCTCGGTCGAAGGGGCTATAGCGACGCGATTATCCGCTTCTATATACGATTTTGTGTAGAATATAGTATAGTCTATAATTAATCTAATTAATCTAGACCTACTTAAATTAAATTAAATTGCTAGTAACCCTAGATTAGATTGAATTAGATTGCTCTAGTAAGGGCTAAATTAGATTAGATTGGATTGCTAAATTAGTAGGAATAAGCTAAATTAAATTAGATTAAATTACTAAGCCTATCTAATCTAGCCCTTTAGCCCCTAGATTGAATTAGATTGCTTTAAAAAGGGCTGGATTGAATTAGATTGCTTTAGAAAGGGGCCGGATTAGATTGAATTGGATTACTTAATTAGCAGGAATAAGCTAGGTTGGATTAGATTGAATTGCCAAGCCAATCCAGATTGCAATCCCGGATTGATTGTGGACCACACTGATAGAACCGGCGATCTCGTGGTCTCGGGTTGTGCTGGGGCTCGGGCGGGTAGCTAGGGCTCGGTTGAGTCTCGAGGGTAACAACAACAACATTGATCGATCAAGCGCGTCGAGATAATAATGTTGTTCTACGCGCAGAGTTCGCCACGGACAACGGCTTCGACAACATGGCTCCGGGCACGACCCTTGCCGTCGTCGCCATACTGTAGGCCCTCCCCCGGGCCCCGGAACAACAACGGACGGATTCGATTTCGAAGCCAGCGCCTACCAATACCAATCCTTCAAGCCTCCTGGCCAAAATGAGCAGCACAGGCCAGTGTTTCATCTTTGACGTCCTCTAAACCGCATCTGAAACGACTCCGCCCATGCTCGCGGTCACGGCAGCATGCGGAGGCTAATAAGGTACTGTGTACATGCAGTAGCACCCTACGGCAACCAACCTCCGAGCACCGCTGTCGCCGTCCTGCCACGGCTTGCTGCAGCTGTTGGAAGTGTTGCAACCGATTAATGATTGGCATCGTGGCAGCGCGGTAGCGAAGACAACGGCGATACAAGGATACCTCCACCGCATCAGCTCCAGCTCCGCTCCGCTCCGCTCGGTGGCACTGCAGGGGAGTGGGAACATGCCCGAAGACGCATCTGATGGTGGAGAACACGCCATCCTGAAACGCCGCCTGACCGACTTCCTGCGCAAGACGGAGCCGCCCAGTCCGTCAGAAGTCGCTAGAGCATGCTCTGCCGACGAATTGACCGACCTCGGCTTTGCTAGAACTACCTGGCCGCCTGGCGAGACGCTATCACCACCCTCGTAGAACTAAAGTCTGCTCCGACGCTCGAGTGTCAACCAACATGCAAGCGCTATAACTTGGAGTGTATGTCCAGGTGTCAGGGTCCATCACGTGCCTGATGCCTGAGGCTGCAACTGCTGCACTCTATCTTCGGACTTCTACATAGATTAGTCCTTCTTCTAATACATTAGTTACATTAAGTGGTTATAAGCCCCCTACGTTTCTAATACGTATTCTACGTATTCTAATAGTTACTCCGACTGCTACGTAGACAGCGCTTGTTACTAAAAATTACGCTAATACTAATATCGTCGCCGCCCTCGCCGCCCTCGAGTGTTCTAGTAGGTGCTAGACTCGAGTCGGCTACTATTAGTGTTAGCTGTCCGCTATACCGGTTTCTAATATTAGTATTAGCTATCTGCTATACTAGAATATAGGCGCGCCTATCGGCCGCCCCTTTCTATATTATCGCTATTACTATCCGCAATAGCTCCCCCTATAACCTCTAGCGCTTATATAAGCAACATTCCTAAGCTAAAGAATAAGGAGAATTACCTATTATAGTCGTATGCCGCTAAAGGCGCCCTTAAAGGTATATCGGTCTAGCGCTATATATAAGGCACCCGCTAGCGACCCCTCTCTAAGGCCTCTAGTAAGTCTTCTAAAGAGTTTAAAGACCGCTAAGATAAATGGGACTCTAAAGATCAAATAGCGCGTACCTAGATCTTTGCTAATTGTGTTAGTAATATTTAACAATTACTACTTAGTCTGTCTATATCCTAGGAAGTATAGGACTTCCTTAAGAAGAAATATACTAGTAAAGGTAGGTCTACTAAATTCATGCTCTACTAGGAATATATTACCCTTCGGTATAATAGCAAGGACATTAAGAAGTTCTATAATAAGTATAAGAAGAAGCTTAGTGCCTTAAAGGATACCAAATTAGCTATTAGCTAATACTAGGCTGTCTATATGTTTATTATATAGATCTCTCTATTCTACGAGGCTTTCGTACAGATACGCCGAGAGCAGATGCGCGCCTCTAAATACACTATTAACGATAATATACTTAATAACATTATTAGCGCGTTGCTTAATAAGAATGTAGCTTAATTGAACTAGGCCTAATATAACGGCTTCTTTGGTCTTTAGCGCCAACTATAATAGCAAGGTAGCAATAGCAATAACAACGGTCGAGGTAACTCGAACTATAGCGGTCGTAGTAGCCGCGGAAATAACAACAATAGTCGTAGTCGTAGTAGAAACAACTAGAATAGTCAAAATCGCGAGAAGTGCTTATACTATTAAGGCACTCACCCTTCTAACCGCTACTACACTAAGTACCCTTACCTAAAGGAGGAAGACCGACTGCGTCGTAAATAGTAGAAGGCTAAAAAGAAGGGGGTATAGCAATAGCAGCAGCGTAGACTAACTGCTTAGCAATAGCAGCAACCGCTATCTAGTTAGAATAGTGCTTAGGGCCTATATACGGCTAATGCTACCCTGGGGGTGTTATTAGACCCAAACTACAATTACGCCTTTACTATAAGCGCTACTATAGTTACTATTAGCGACTAGGTTTCTACGGCTCTTACTGCTAGTACTCGTACTACTAATTGGGTTGTCGACTTAGGTACTAGCATGCATATAGTTAACGACCCTTTATTGCTTATTAAATATAAAGGCTGTTATATTCCTGTCCGGTTTAGTAGCAACACGAAGCACGCTACGATAGTTGGTATAGCTTAGACTAAGGTTGTTAATAAGCGTAGTATAAGCAGCATAAAGCTGTCTAATACACTGTATGTTCTAGGTCTAGCAGCTAACCTTCTGTCTACTAAGAAGCTTGCCGACAAAGGCTGTTTCTATCGGAATAACAAGCGTATACTGTTTACTATTGTTAACGGCTCTAAGGTTACTGTTGCTTAGATATACCGAAAGAATAGTCTCCCCTATCTATATATACCAACCTCTAGTCCTAAGGGTTAGGTTGTTGCTCTTCTATCGAAGAAGGGGGTACCGACAGGTACTATAGATAAATAGCATCTACGATATAGCTATATTTATTACCGCAAGCTACTAAGAATAGAATCTAAGGGTTAAATTGTTATTACTAGTACTAAGAAGGACTTCCGCAACTACATTGCCTGTCGTATAGCTATGTTATACAAGGAATACAATCGGCTGCTATGCGTACGACTATCTACGATCTATTACATTGTCTGTGTAGATATAGTTACTATTACTAATCCTAGTCTGTTATAGGAGCGCTATTTCATACTGTTTATATACGCTAAGTTAGGCTATCGATACGAATATGCTAGCACGCTTAAGTTAGGGGCTATAGTGGCTATTAAGGACTATCGTGTATATATCCGTATATAGACTAGTTACTCAATCCTAATCTACCGCCTCGATAGAGGGGGTAAATACGGCGGAAATTAGCTGTTAAATTAGGCTCGAGACGAGGGCATTGTACTGCAAGTTACTATACCTCATTCTTTAACTTAGAATAGCCTTGCTAAGGTTAGCAATTACATCGTATATACGACTGCGAGAAAGATAATGCTACAGGCTAACCTTCTAAAGTCTCTATAGCTATATACTGTTGCCTCCGCTATATAGGTCCTTAATATTACGCTAACCGCTAACGGAGGAAGCCTATATACTATTGTCGCTAAGGAGCTTAATTGGTTACGAACACAGCCGCGTCTTTAGTACCTTCGGGCGTATAGCTATACGTTAATTGCCTACGATTACAGTGTTGCTCGTAGAAAGAAGATAGACAGCAGAGGCCTAGTTAGTAAGCTAGTTAGCTATACTAAGGGCTCTATAGACTCTAGAAAGTATATAATCTACCTGCCTAATTAACACAAGGTTATCGCTTCTAAGGATGTTTAGTTTATTGAGTTAGATAGTAACCTTCTACTTCTAAATAGCATAGATCTATATACTAACCCTAATGACCCTTCTAAAAGCGAGTTTATTAGCATTGAGTCTATTATGCCGGCTCTGTTTAATGCTACAAGCAACGAGCCTCCGCCCCTATTAGAAGCCGCTAGTGTGGTCTAGCAACTTCTAGCTTAGCAAGAAGAACAACCTCTAGAAGGGCTAGTACAGGACTTGGCCGACGAGGTTGTTAGTCTATTGCTAATCGAGGACGACCTTCTAGACGTTCAACTACTAGCTTCAAGTAATAAAGATAGCTTTTAGTTAGCCGAGGAAGAACTAGCGTACGATCCTTACGCTAAGAAGGGCGAGCCTAGATAGTTGCCGGAGTTTAAGCGACTAAATACTATAGGCGCTCGTTTAATACGTACTACTCGAAGTAATAAGTCGGCTCGTAACCTGTTACGTAGCTATCTAGCTAATTGTAGTGTTAAGCGGTTAACTCGACGTATAATAGCCAATATACCGATAGCCTATATTAAGGGTTTTATAGCTTCCTATTACATTACTAAACAGTCTAATAAGCCTAAAGAGACTATTCCTATTCCGAAGAGCTACAAGGAGGCGACTTAGTCGCTATACTAGCTACAATAGAAGGAAGCTTGTAAGGCTAAATACAAGTTACTAATCGACAACTATATATAGGTTTATGTATCTCGGTTAGAGGTGCTAGAAGGTAGGAAAGTTGTCCGTAGCCGATAGGTCTTTACTATCAAGCGAGACGCTAATAGCAATATAAGCCGTTTTAAGGCGCGCTAGGTCGTCCGTAGCTTTATATAGGTCGAAGGACAGGATTATAATAAGACCTATACGGCTGTTGCTAAACCTTGCACGCTTCGAGCCCTGTTTAGCTTAATTGCTTATTACGACCTAGAGGCTAAACAGTATGATATCCTAACTGCCTTCCTTAATACTCTTATCGGCGACAAGTACAAGATCTACGTTGAACAGCTACACGGTTTTAAGGACCGTAGTGGCAAGGGCATAGTTTGCCTATTGCTAAAGGCACTATATAGTCTAAAGCAGTCACTAATGCTATAGTATAAAGAGCTTCGGAAGTACTTAAAGAGCCTAGACTTTGTACTAATAATAACTAACGTGTATGTATTCAAACACGTTGTTAGCGGCTCGATTATCGTTATCTACGTCGATAATATAATTATTATCGCCTATAGCCTATTAGCACTAGAAGCCGTTGCTTAGATACTAAAGGACCGATTTAATATACGAGAACTTAGTAACCTGCACTACTATCTCGGTATGCGGATTATCCGTAACCGCAACTAGCGCACTATCTATATCGTTTAGGATGCCTATCTAAATAGGCTTAGTAAGAAATATAGTATGCGTAGCCGTATCGGTCTAGCTACTCTAATAGCGCCTCGATACGTTAAGATATCGATTCAGCGTACACCTAAAGGCTATATAGCTAGTGCCGCCTTTAAGACTTAATATTAGGAGGGTATTAGTAAAGCCCTCTAGCTAGCAATAATTACTCGGCCGGATGCTTGCTACACTGCCGGCCTATTATTACGATTCATTTCTAACCCGACCGAGGAGCATTATACCGCGCTTCTTTAGCTAATTGAGTACCTAGTAGGCACCCTCAACCGCGGTATGCGCTTCTAAGGCATATAGAACGATAAGCTAAACTTTGCTAGTTACTATAACGCCTTATAGGCTAACGATCTAGTTACCCGCCGCTCTATAGGCGGCTTCTACTTTACTATTGTAGGCGGACCTCTATTGTATAAGTCCGGCCGCTAGACACTCGTTACACTGTTATTAACTGAAGCTAAGTATGTTTAACTTACTATAGGGGCTAAGGAAGCAGTTGCCTTAGCTCGCTTATTAAAGGAGATTAGCTATAAGGGCTATATTCTTCTAGTTACGCTATACGAGGACAATTAGTCCGCTATCGCTATTACTAAGTCGACTAGTATTAATAGCCGTACGAAGCATATAGATGCTCGAGTCTACTATATCTAAGAGAAGATTGCTAATAGTTCTATTATTGTACAATAGGTTAGCATATACGATTAGATAGCCGATAGCTTTACTAAGCCGCTTAACAAGATTAAGCACGCCCGCTTTGTTAAGCAACTAAACCTAGTGGATTGCAAGGCCGCTATTAAGAGCGCTATAAAGCTAGCTGCTAAGTACTAAGAAGGGCCTTGTTTAGATAACCTAAGAGTAGTCTAGTTTGTCTACCTGTTTGTTCTGCTTACCTAATACCCCTTGTTTGCTTTGCTAACTAAATGGCTATTGTGTTTGCTTTATTCTATGGCGATATATACGTGCTAAGGGGGTAACTTAGAGTATATGTCTAGGTGTTAGGGTCTATTACGTGCCTAATGCCTAAGGCTGCAACTGCTGCACTCTATCTTCGGACTTCTATATAGATTAGTCCTTCTTCTAATATATTAGTTACATTAAGTCTATACACCTAGCGACTAATATAGCACGCCCCTCGTTACTTCCCCGAGCCCTAGCTAGCAGCCCGAGCCCTAGTAGACCCTAAGATTATAATATCGGCTGTTACTAACAAAATCGCGTATAGAAGCGATTATCGGGTCTCTATAACAAACTCCGACTAGGCAATATACTATAAAGCTAAAAGTTGTTAGTAAGATAGTAGTATAGGCAAATCGGAGGTATTATTAGTTAGTTCTATAGGCAAGTGCGTACGCTCTATCTACTTAGGTCTAAGCGGATTGCGACCTACTGCCTTGTAACTACGCGAGGCTATATATGCTAGCTTATACTAGTCTCTTAGCTACTAACTTTGCTATATTTAATACTGCTAGTAATAGTAGTAGTATTGTTACTATAGAACATTGCGGTAAAGTAGCTATATTAACGAGTACTAGTACTACTATTACTACTAAGTAACAGCTCGTTGCTGTTTAAACAATGCCGCCTACTAGCGACTATGTTTAATCTACTAGCGCAAGCGCTCTTCTTTACGCGTACGTAGATTATTAACTTCTTACCGTAGAAGATCTAGCTTAGAAGGAGGTTACGGAGGCTCCGGAAGTAATAGTAATAGCTTATTACGTAGATTATAACACTCGAAGCTAGCTAGATAGTAGGCAGAGCTATACGTACGGTTAGCCTTCTAGTAAGGGTACTATTAAGTGCGGTATTAGCTCTTTACGTACTTGTAGTGCTTAGCAACCCTCGTACGAAGCTAAGTAAGTAACACTCTAGGTTCTAGGGTAAAGTTAGTCGTTCTTGCTATCGCTGTCTTCTGCTTCTTAGCGACTGCAGTCTTATTTAAGTCGTCTAATTCGCGTACTGTTTAAGTACGCTTCGTCGAATATAGTATCGCTCCGCTAGTAAGAGGTTTACGGTTGCTAAAGACTATCTTCGGCTTACGTATACGTAGCTCCTGTCGCTTTGTAAAGTTAATAAGCTAGTAGTCGTAGAAGTGCTACGGCAATAGTACTATACGTAAGCCGCCTGTCTCTACGAGCTTTATAATCTCGTATTTATACGGATAGCCGTTAGTCTTAGTAAGGTAGTCGTTATAGCGGCACTGCTTATAGCTATACGAGAAGGCCGAGTGCTTTATCTTATTGCTATAGTCACTAGTCGTAGTCCTTAGAAGGGTAATAGTACGCTAGTATAGCTTAGCTACTTCGAGAAGGTAGTAGTCGCTAATAACTCGAGAGACACTCGCAAAGAAGGCTCCTATTAATAGCTTATTGCACCTCTTTAGGTTGTCCGCTATAGCGGCACGGCGGCGGTTATAGCCTTCTACCTACTAGTTTAATAGGCTCTCGAAGAGGGTAAAGATATCGTAGCGGCTACTATAGTTAAGCTATTATTTAATACGTCCGTAGTAGGACTCGACTCGCGAGGTTGTCTTATAGCTGAAGTGCAGTACTTAGTTAGTCTAATAGTTAACGATCCGAGTCTTATAATGCTACTAGTTCTTATACAGATAGGCCTTAAATATAGGGTAGACATTGTCTAGCTTTGCAACGTTGCTATTAAACTCTTCTTTAGTCTTACTATAGACAGTGTAAGTAAACAACTGCATAAATTTAGTAGTTAATAGACTGTCTATCTAGTAGCCGTTAGCCTTAATCTGTATAAAGTCGCCTCGTTCCTTCCTTACTCGAGTAAGTATATCTTAGTTTAAATGCTACTCGTAGACAATATTAGTTGCTTCCGGAAACACCTCGTTAATAGCTAGCATTAATGCCTCTTTACGATTAGTACCTATAACAATAGGCATAGTATAGCCGGCTTGTTTAAGGCCCTTCCGCACTAATAGCAACAATTAGATAAAGTTAGCTTTATCGGGCTTCGGACGGACAAGGCTAATACTAAGCTTAATCGTGTCGTTTATAGGTCTAGCGGCTACTATATCTAGTAACTCGAGGTTATATAGATTAGTCGAATACGTAGTGTCGATAATTAGCTAATAAGGCGTCTATTTAAATACTACGAGAGAGGTTAGATAAAGAGCTACTATTGCCTTAATTAAGCCCTCCTTATCCGTACGAATGTCGTAGAATATACGCTCTTTGTCTAGCAAGTTAATTATACGCTAAGCCTAGTTATAGACTCGCCGCTTATTAATAGTCCTATTCTAGGAGATATTGTATACATTATAAGGTTTTAGAACTACACTATAGCCTCGAAAATAGGCTATTATCTTCGACGTTAGTATACGAGCTTACTAAAGCCGTTCTAATTGCTCGAGGAATTCAGCCGTTCTTAAGCGCTTCCGGATCGTAGCAAGTGCTATAGTATCGTCCTTGTTATAGTTATAATAGCAGTATTGTTCTTTACTCGAATAGCGAATCTCCTACTTACCCTCTAGTTTAAAAGGGCGAATAGCGATAGTATAGAAGTAGAACTTGTAGTCTATCTTCTTAGTCTTCTTCCGAGCCTTATTCGTCGTAGTCTAGGTACGCTTATTAGGCAAACTAAAGCAGCTATAGACATATAGATAGCGGTATTTAAGGCTGTTCTTGTTCTTCTTTAGCTTCTACTCCGAAAACTCGTACCCCTTCGATATACTAAACTCCTAGATATACCGTTCGAAGGCGCGTTTCGAAGGAAACGTCGATTAACGCGGCATTAGACCTCGCGGCAGTAAGGGCGGTAAGGGCGGCGGTTTAACGACAAACTCGTACTTCTAAGGTCGCGGCGATACTAACCTATACTTAGGCAACGATATACGCTCTCGCGGCAGCGATAGTAAGCGCGAGCGACCTCGAATACGCGTCTCCAAGACAAATTCGACTTCTTCCTACGATATAATATCTACCTCTTCTGCTACCGCTACTATACTATCTACTACCTCCGCGGCGCTAGTAGCGGCGATAATATTATTATCTAGAGCTAGAAAGTCGTCGATATAAGCCTCGTAAGAAGGTGATTGCGCTATTTTATCTAGGAAGAGCGTAGAAGACTGTATAGGTTAAGAAATCTCGAGAATACGATATTTAGTAATAGAGGCAGTCGCGTACCCGGGCGCGACTATTAATAATACTAACTAAGAACGGGAACATCGTGTATTTAGTAGAAACAGTACGTATTTAACGATATATTAATATAGGGGCGATTCTACATTAGTGCTAGGTCTATATCTACTAGGGCTCGGGCTGCTAGCTAGGGCTCGGGGAAGTAACGAGGTAGTACGCTACGGAAACTTCGGCAATGTAATCCTATAGAATAATACGCTAACGATAACAAATACAGAGATCGTTATGCGAGCCTATTTAAAGTCCCGTAAGAGCGTTAGTGCGTAGATTCTACTAAGAATAGCCTTAGCCTACCGTAGCGGACTCGGTAAGATCTAGAAGTCCGCTCCGTAGTATACGTAACTATAGAAAACGTAATCTCGTCGTCGGCGCGCGTCGCTGTTACTAGGTCGACGGTACTAGGATAGTAGTAGTAGTAGTAGTAGTAGTAGTACGATTTCCGCTAGTATACTAAACATCGCGAATAAGAGGTCGTACGGTCGCAATTTAATAGATTTCGTACTGTTTTAATAGATTTTAACGACCCCCGCATCTCTACTAATAGATACTAATAATGTTACTAAAAATAAAGCTAAAGTTTGTTAGCAAAACAGCGGTATAGCAAAATTCGAGGTATAGTTAGCGATTATAGCTATTTTAATAGCGTTAATATATATTAGAGGGCGGCGGTATATAAGGTATGCTACTATAGACCTATATCGCGCTCGGAGGCGCGTATTGCTACCTATTTAGTGCCGGTAGTATCGGTAGAGGCATATTAAAGCTATTAGTTACCTCCGCGACCTGCGCGACCTACGCGACCTACGCGACAGCGGAATTTAAAGGAAAGCGCGACGAGAACGCGTCGATACCGCCTAGAACTGCTAACGGCGCTTCTTTACCAAAATTTAGCTAAGCTAGCGCCACTAGTGTTCGTTCGGGTATATATCTTTGTTCTACCTATTTCTCTACCTATATCTTCGACCGCTTCGGCGGCGGCTTCTTCTTACTCGTAGTATCTACGCTCTTGCCCTTCCGCTTCTTGCTCGCTATCGCGTCTAGCGGCGGCGCCTTCGAGGTATTATAATAACGCGATAGCACGTTACTTAGAAATAGCAGTTATAATAGCTTCGGCGGCTATAATAGCGTTACATTAGTAGAAGGGTAGCTGTTCTTAAAGTGAGTTAGCACTAACTGCGTAAACTCGCGCCTAATATCGTTGCCGGACTTATAGAAGATTAATAGTATCTTCGAGATTACCTACGTACGCTTCTCGTCGTCTTTTTCGAGGCCTTCTTCGTCGTATATACGCTTAAGCTTAAAGATTAACTCGTACGCCTTAGTAAGCGTCTCGCGTATATTAAGTCGATAGGTAGGCGCGTAAGGTACCGCTATTATAGTGTCCGCACCTTGTTAGTAAGGCGCGTCTTCTGTCTCGTAGACCTCGAGTACGCGGCCTTTAAATATACTAATCTAGTACTACTAGTGCGTATCTTTAATAACAGTGCGAAGAAGAGTAATATAATAGTGCTAGAGGCAAGCGTATAGTATACGATAGCGGCGGAAGAATTTATAGTCGTAAGTAAGGAAGGCGCGGTCCTTACTAAGCGGCTTTGGGTCTTAGAATGCCTCCTTGTCTAGCGCTCGACTAATTTCGGCGCTAACCTTACGTTAAATAGGCTACGGAAGGCGTAGAAGGTATATTCGAAGCTCGTCGTCGTCGCTACGAGCGAGAGGATATATATTCGCGCCCTAGCGGTACGCTACAACGTCCGATCGGATATTCTTAATCGTTATCTCGCGAAGAACGTAAATCGCTACGCCTTTAAGTATAAAGTCCGCTACTATCGGCGCCTTATTACTATCTATTTTAAGGTACGCGTAGAAGCTTTTATTTATATTTATAGTCGTGTTTTATTATACGATTATTAGTACGCCGCTATAGCGAAAGTAGAAGGCCTAAAGGCGGATATCTTTGCCTATCTCTTGCTCTAGATAGTTCTTATTTAACGCGTAATCTGCGTTTATAGGCAAACTGTCGATAGCGGCGGAGAGGGACTGTTTCGCGCCTTCGAGGGAGCGGCGATAAATAATAGTAGCTCGAAGGTGTCGACGTATCTCGCTATAGGTCTTGCTGCTAAAACGACGAGCGACCGTACGTTAAACGTAGATATAGCAAAGAAGGTGTATTATACGGTTGCTAAATGCTATGCGGACTACGCGTCGCTCTGCCGCCGAGTCGTCTATTAATATAAATTTAGGTACCTAAATTCCGTCTGTCTACGCGCTTATCTTATATAAGAAGGTCGATACAATATCGCTATTATTAGTAGGAGTTAGTATATACGCAATAGTACGCGAAATGCCGTATTTGTCCTTTACTATAATAGTATAAAGGTACTAACTAAGATAATTAGTCTTATACGTCGCGTCTATAAATGCGATTGTAGTATAGGATTTTAGCAGTTCTATACTAGTTTTAGTCGCCTAAACAACACTACAGGTTGTTTTACCGTTAGTCTCGCGTACTGCTAATATATTGTCGCAAAAGAGCCCTTCTATACTAGTACTAGTATGTTAGTAATTATTATAATAGAAAACTAAAAATCAAAACAAAGGAAGCGCGTCGAATCTGAAGTTTAGGGTTCGGCCTACTAAGATACGCTAAAAAGCCGGACCGAGGTGTTGCCGTAGCTTCTAAAATTCTTAATTAGCTCGAAGCTAAGGCTCTACGGCGCTTCCGCTTTAAGCGAAGAACTTTAAAATTTCGAGATTCTTTAAACTTCTAGCTTTCCGGGCTTTTATTCGTAGGCAATCGAGTCTAATATCTTCCTCGGTATAGAGGCTAAGTTAGACGAGCTCCGTATCGATTAATTAGTTAATCGGAGTCCGGATCGGCGGGAAGCGTCGGCCTGCTACGCTTTCTTTAACTTTAGATAGCAATAAGAAATAATACACTTACCTTCTCGATACTACTTAAATAAGTCTTCCTTCTGCTGTTGCTATACTAGCGACGCGCCGCTAAGTTTGCCGTTCCTATATGCCTTCCGGAAGGCGCGACCTAAGTTACAGATATCGTATTTCTATATCTATCGACCTCCGGCGGCATTAAATAGCTTATACGCGACTAGGTCGTACTCCGCCTTTAGCGCCTTCTATATAGCACTCGGTATATAGCCTTAATACACCTGCCGACCGGCGGTAGTTAAGAGAGCGCCGTATCGACGGAACACGTCGAAGTTATCTAGTTAGTAGTAATCGCTATAGTCGTCGTAATTTATACGCTATATCCGATATGCGACAATCTCCTAACTACCGCTACTACCGAGTCCTTTACTATCCTCGTTACTATCCTCGTCTAGCGCGATATTACTCGGACTATAAACAGCGATAACCTTTATCGTTATAGTGCAATACTAAGCGCGCTCTATCTTCTTAGCATCCCTCTTTACGCCGCGGCCCTTCGTCTTATTACTCTTCTAGTACGGTTGTTTGCGGAAGCGGTATATATAACGCGTCGTTTCTAGGCCGCTCTTCTTAATATAGTTACGGTCCTTTACCTATATATTGTTAATATATAGCTAAAGCGCGTACTACTGTTTTGCTAATACTTTAATATAGTTATCGAAGCCTAGAAGGATTAGTCGTTCTCGCTACTCGCGGAGGTTATCGACGTATAGCAACTACGCGTATTTATCGCTTAGCTCGACGAGAACTCGAGACTTTCGAGAGCGACGATAATCGGAGGACTCGGACGCGTCTAACGCGTTATCTTTACTAGAATAGACTAATTCGTCCTCCGCCGGCCGTTCTGTCGAGAAGTTAGCGATTCTAAGCCGCTACCGCCGGGCGTAATTTGCACCTATATCGTAGTATTCTAACGCGAAGTCGCCCTAAGCCTCCGAGGCAAGCATACTACTACTTCTACTATCGCCGACGAGGTTACTAATTAATATAGTATTAGAAGAGATTAAAGGCATAATTTAATTAATAAGGCGCTATTAGAAGAGATAGAATCTGCTCGTTATAAAGGGCGGAGCAGAGCGACAGCGAGGTTAGTAGGGGTAGTAGGGGTATAGAAAACAAGAACCTAAACAAATAGGCGCGCCTCGACGCGCCGGAGCGGAAGCGTATACAATCTATACCGACCGCCGCTCTGCAAGGTCTAGAAAGGCTATTCTTAGTAGGTTAGGCGCTCGGATACTCTTACGGGACTTTAGACGCCTGCCCCTATATAACCTAATTACCTCCGATTTCTAACGTTCCGAACAGCCGTATTCGCTTAAAAACGACTAAGTCTACGCCTACACTTAGGCATACTACTACACTCGCTTAGAAGCTATAGTGTCCTCTTAAATACGTCGTTTTAGTAGCATTCTTAGTATAGGAGACAGCTTACAAGAGGATTAATCCGTGCCTAGTAGTAAATGTAGTACATCTATATATAATCTTCTATAAGCGCGTTTCGAAAGCAATACTATATTATTAAGTAAAGGCTTCTAATAACAATAAGGCTTATAAGAGCTACCTAATAGCTATTATCGAGTAAAGTATCCTTATTAGTATATAATAGTAGAGGCAATAATAAGAGTCTAGTATATAATAGTAATAGTAATAAATTTTAAGCTAAATACCTTAATACCTTATTATTATTATATTAGATACTTTTACTAGCGTTATTTAACAAAGATAGTAGTAATCGACTTAACTTAGTTAGCCTTAGAGTTAAGTAAAGAAATAGTACTAAGTTAGATAGACCTTTAAATAGGTCCTTACTATTACTCTTATATAGTACGTCTTTATTACTATCGATAGTAATAATACCGTTGCTATTAGGTAGACTATAGACTATTAAGGCATAGCTATTAATAATAATGCGAGGCCTATATAGTAGGGTTATTAATAGCTCTAAGTTAGTTATAGAGGTAGCTAATAAGAGTAGAGTTAGTAATAGAGCTACATAGAAGATAGGTTATCGTAATAGCTTATCGTCGACCTATCGCTACTTAGCTTTATAACAAGGTATTAATTTAGCCTACTTAGTACTATTATTAAGCTACTATTATATGTCGGCCTTTATAGTAGTCTAGTTACTAGTTATATAGTTAGTAACCTACTATAGAAGGGCCTTATATTACTAAGTATTAGTAAGGCTAGAATACTACGAGTTATAGAAGTAGAAGAAGGACTATATAACTACCTCTTATATAGAATAGAAGTAGTCCTTTACTTAGCGCTTCTAAGACACTCCTAGAGCCTTGTAAATATTAACAACCTATACTAACTAATTATCTTTAATAATAAGCTTAGTATTATGCTATTTAGGGTAGACGAGGTTACTATTTAGTCCTTAAAAGCGACTAATATAGAGCCTGCAATAGTATAGAGTAAGGCGACTATTCCCTTACTTGTAAAAGCGCTAGATATGCTTATAAGGCAGGTAATAGCTATACTAGAAGTAGTAGAAGTACTAAGTATATATATCGTCGTACGGAGCTAGTAGAGCTATCTACTAGGCAGGCTTATAGTTGTTAATATTATTATAGTACTATATAAGCTTATCTACTATCTTCTTCTATACTAAGAGAGGTAATTATTAGAAAGCTAGAGTCTATTCTTCTCGCTATATTAGAAGCTACCTATTCTTATTAACTACGCTATTTTAATAGACGCGCTCGCGGATATAGTTATTAAGCTAAACTAGGTATAGTACTATACCTATAATAGTTAGTTGTTATTATATAAAGAAGATAAGAAGTTATAGAAGAGTAAGAAGATTACTAAGCGTAGCCGTAACCAAAAATTTTAGCTATTCTAAGAAATATAGGGAGAACGGCTTTTATATAAAATTCCGCTAGTACTATAAGAAGGGGACGAATATGTACCTCGCAAGCTCTATTTACGTATCTAACGCTTGTCTCGGCGCTTTAGGTATACATAATAGCCCTCTAGTAGGTTAGTTGTACGAACTACTATTAAAAGCGGGTCTCTAAGCCGTACCTAAGTCGCCTATCGATCGCTCTTAGAAGCCTTCTAGTTAGTCTACAAATAGGCTAATTTGTCGCTCGAATAGATAGTGTTGTAGCTCTTTAGGTTAGCCTCTGCTATAGTAACAAAGTGCTAGTATTCTTCTTAGTCTCTAGTAATAAATAGTGCTTTGTTTATTGCCTTAAAGGTAACTAGATAGCGCTTAAAGTACTTCTCGAGAGTCTTAACGAGGTGTCGTTAGTAGAGGCGTTAAACGATGCTATAGTTAGATAGAGCTTAAACAACCCCTAGTTACTTACTCGCTAAGTTGTTAGTAATTAACTATAGGGGTATCTATTCTAACTACTTAGTCTAGTTCAAACAATCTTGATCTTTAGCTTTAGAAGACATGCTATTATTAAAGTAATAGTACTTCCTATAACTATCGTATTCGCTAACCTTGCAATACTAGTCGAATTTAGCTATTATTTCTCGAAGCCTAGAGATAGCTGTTTTAATTAGGTATGCCTATTCGCAATCTATAAGGAAATAAGCCGCTAGTAACTACTCGAGGTAATTATTACGTACTTAGATTGTCGATAATAGCTATTTAAGCTTGTTTGTATAATAGGTTAAGTCTAGTAAGAACAAAGAACTATAGTTGCGAAGGGCTCGAAGTTGCTAGTCCGCTACCTAAACAAGGCCTCTATGTAGCTTTCTATCGCTTCTACGAGACTTAATTATATCGATACAACCTCTTCTACTACTAAATTTAGCCTTTAAGTACTCGTACGCCTGCTTTAGTTGCTTACTAACTACTAATCTAGCACCCTCTCTTTGCTTATTACTTAGTCGTTTAAGGGCTCGCTACTAACACGGTCTCGAGTAATATTAATAGCTCTAGTATTATGCTAAATTTAGCGCTACTTAGGCCTTCTTATTTCATTAACTAACTAAGCGATAGTTGCTAGAAATTAGTTAGTATTACTAAGCGTATAAAGTGCTAAGAACTTACTTACTAGCTCGAGACTTAATTAGATCCTTCTATATAGCCTTTACGCTATTATTAACCTTTAAACTATCGATGAACTCGAGACTATATAAGTAATACTAACTAAGCGGCTTTAGAAGTACGTAAACTAGCCTTACAACTATTATATTTGTAGGTAGAGCCGCTAGTACGCAATTGTCGAGATACTCGCCTAATTCGATATTAGGTCGCTTCTCGTAGACCTTAATAATTACTAATTTCGCTATATAGTCGTATTCTAGTAGTATGTGCGCGACACGCTTCTACCGCGCCTTCCTACGTTGCTTACTAATAATAATACCCTTAGAAACGCGATCTGCGCGGTTATAGTCTATATAGCGCTTATAGACACGATATTCGAGGCCGAGTTGTCGATAAAAGCGCCCTTCTAAGTTAATAGATAGCTTCTTTAGTCGGCTCTTGCAATACTATACATTCGATACGAAATAGCGATATTCGTCGTATTCGAAGCCCTCTATTCGCACACCCTTACTACTAGAAGGGTAGAAGAATAGGCGCCTTCGGTTATACATTTCTAGTAGAAATAGGCTCTTAAACTACAACATTTAGTACTATATTAACCTTACAAGCGATATATACACGTACCGAGCGTTTAACCTCTAATTTAGTAAGCAACGACTTAATATCTTTAGCAGGCAGGTGTTTAGCGTACGTAGGCTTACATATAATAAAGAGCGTAGAATTAGCGATAGTAAGGTATAGCGACACGTAACGCGTAGGAAGAGGTAGATTAGGTCGATAATATTAGGCTAGAAATAGGCTCTAGATAAGGCATAGCATACCCTCGTTATGCTTAGCAAACAACTCCTTATTTGTAGGCCTATACTATGTAATAATAAGGCGACAACAAGGCTTCTAATCGGACTAATATATGCCTTGTTATTAAACCTAGAAGTAGATAGGCGCCGTAGTAAACTATGCTACTATAGCGGCGTAATCTATACCCTTATATAGGTTAATATACTTATACCTTACCTTTTGCTAGCGGTTAAGGGCTTCGAGGGTAGTTAACTACGACTATTATAGGCAATCTGCTAACTACTTCTAACGTGTTAAGTGTCTTAGTCTAAGCTTAGTCTATTATCTATTATAGCGCGGTCGCTATACGTAACGACTACGCTACAACTATTGCGTGTCGATATATAGGGTATAGCGTTGCTAAATAAGACTACTATTCTAACCTTATCTAAAGCCTAATCGCGTCTTCCGTACGCGTAGAAGTGCCTTATTTCTATGCTATTTCTATAGCTTCTTAAACACCTAACTTCTCGCAATAAGAGCTATCGTTTTAGCCCTCTCGAGCGCCGGAGACTAAGTCTATTCTAGAGTCGAATAAGGGCAGCATTAGGCGTACGAATTGCACGGATCGAAGGAACAAAGTAGTACGAGAATTGCTACGTACTTAGACATTCGACATAGGTAGAAATGTCGATATCTTAGAAGTAGCGATCGATCGAGTAGCGGCTAAGAAACAGCGTAGACAAAATAAGAAGAATAAGATTGCTTTAATAAGGATAGCGTACAACTATAAGTTATCGTATAGCACTACTAGATAGTAGGACCTCGTAATAGCGGAATTCTTTATTAATACTAGCGTGTAGTATATGTCGCTCGATAGGTTAATAAAGGCTCTCGAGACTAAGTAGTTCCCTAAATTCGTAGTTAAAGAACATAGTAATAGTACTAGTAAGGAAGAAGACGAGCTAGGCTCTATATAAGCGGAAATAAGGACGTAGTATAATATTCGAGAGGCTTACTACTTGTTAAAGGAAGCCGCTATTATTACTTAGCGCTACAAAGAATTAGACGCTACTACGAGCTATTAAGATAAGCATAATATACCTAGTTTGTAGTCTAAGAAGCAAGACACGCCTAAGGCCGATTAGCGCTTTATTAAGGAGCAAGAGATGCTAGATAGTCTAGTAATAAGTAAGGATAAAGGGCTGCCGCAAGATGCTAGGAATAATAAAGTTAAGGTTGTTAGTAATAGTATAACGAGTAAGGGTAGAAATAATAATAAAGACGCGCCTAGATACAAAGAGCCGCCGCTAGTAGTTAATAAGGAGATAGAGCGTAAGCGCCGCCGTATCGCTAACCTCGAGTCTATACCGCTACTATTGCGTAATAATAATGTTAGGCTATTAGTAGAAGTTAGAAGTAATAGAAGTAGAAGTGTTAGAAGAAGTATGTCTTCTAAACCCGCACCTGCCGCTCTAGCAACGCTAGCAATACCCTCTTCTCGTAGATCCGCTACGCCTTCTCGTATACGTAGACAACGAGAGTCTTCTATTTAATCTAAGCGTGCTTAAGGTAAACATTGCGGCGGAGCTTTAAATAATAATATATAGTAGTAGGAATACGATACAAGATCGCAGGCAGGGGAGTTGTTTATAGTACTAGCTGTTAAGCTAAAGAGGGACATAGAAAGAGAAGATAATAGCAACAATAATAGCTATAAAGACCGTGCAAGTAAGCGTAGAAGGTAGGAAATAGAAGAAGATATATTAGCTATTAAGGATAACCTAGAGGCATTTAAGAAAGAAGTTAGGGTAGACGTTACTAGTATTAGAAACGATGTTAGGTTACTAACTACTACTATAACCTCTATCCGAAGTACTAGCGATAAGACGAATAGCCTCCTAAAGACGTTTTTATTAGGGCAAGGCATATAAATTAATCTAGCTTAATTGCTAGGCATACCGACGCCGCTCTAAGCTAGAGAGTTAAGTAATATAAGGATGTCTTCTAAGTTTCTAGACCTGCAAATAGAGTTCTTCGGTTAAGCGAGCTAGTTGCTTCGAGCGAGATTTAAGACATAGCGACGGCGCCTATTATAATACTAAATATTGCTTAAATTAAATACTTTTTACATGCTATTATAGCTACTAATTAGGTAAACAACCTTGTATAATTTGTTTGTATGTAACGAGCATGTAATAGTATTATTTAGGGGAGTTAGTAGTATAGGTAAATTAATCTTATTCTAGTACTACAATACTCTCTCGTAAGATCTCGGGCCCCTTCGGCAATAGTGCAACGAGCTTAAATAATTTAGAAACTACTAAATTTCAGCCTTCTAAGCTCTCGCTCTTATCGTCCGAGAGGTCTAGATAGAGTCGCTAGAGGTAGTCCTACAAATCCGGAGGAACAAGGCTAAATTGCTTACTTGTTTGATTATATCTACGTAGGCAGATATAGCAGTTAGTTAGTAGTACTACTACTATAAAATAGGCTCTAACTAGTTATTGTCTTATCCTTAATTGCTTTAAGAACACATTATAAGACTAATACTTCGTAGTATAGCTAAACAAGTGCTTAACCTCTATCTAGATACTAGACAACTTCTTATTAAATGCTTGTTACTAAGGCGTTAGGTGTAACCGTCTAAGATAATACTTCTAAGGAGCTATTATTCCGAAGTTGCTATAGTATGCTAGGTCGCTATAGAGATATAGAACACGCCTGCCTCTTATAATCCGTTAGAGACGCCTCTTAATACCTAATAGTTGCTACATTCGCTAGTCGTTGTCTCGTCTATTAAATAGTCTAACAAGTAATAATATTAGACCGTCTAGAGTAACTATTGCCTAGAATTTATACCTGTGTTTGCTATAGTATCTACTATAATATCTCCTTTGCTTCTCCTTCGGTCTATAGAAGCCTTAGAAATGCCCGTCGATAAATCCCTATATAAACCCTCGAGTACTACGTTTCTAAGTAGTAAGAGCGAACATCTTTAGTCTCTAGTAGCTATTAAGTCGTAGATACTAGGCAATAATGCTAGCAAATTGCTAATATATCTATAGAACGAGGTCGTTAAATATAAGACTATAGTAACTCTCGCATTTGCTAAATTTAGTAGAAGTATCGAACTAGCGAGAAGGGAACGACATTTGCTATAAAATAAGGCTAAGAGCGAGCTCTAGGTTAGGTTTATTACTATTCCGCTATTCGCAACCCTCTATATCTAATACTATTACTAACTAGCGTATTTCCGCCTTCGTAAACCTATATATTAGATTAGTACTATACTTAGTATTAAGTATAGCGGGTGTTGCTAAGGGCGGTAATGTAAAGGCGCTAACCTCGCTTTAATAACTTAAACCTCTATATCAACCTTACTAGCGATATATACACCTTATATATTACTCTACCTACTTATCTAGCTATGCGTCTAGCGTCTATATAAAGGGTCTAAATAGTATAGGTAGTAGTTTAAGCCTAGCGCGATCT
The DNA here is from genome assembly GCF_000340215.1 of Pseudocercospora fijiensis CIRAD86. Taxonomy (NCBI): domain Eukaryota; kingdom Fungi; phylum Ascomycota; class Dothideomycetes; order Mycosphaerellales; family Mycosphaerellaceae; genus Pseudocercospora; species Pseudocercospora fijiensis. The sequence goes on from NW_006921535.1 coordinate 5,132,122, forward strand.
AGGAAGCCGCATTCTTTATATATAGCTAATACGAGTCTAGCGACTATTATATTGTCTTCGAAGAGCTTAGGCGCTATAACAACGACGATATATCGCGACGAGAATACGAGATTCTATAGGAATACGCGCTCGCGCAACGTATAGACAAACACGAAGATTTAATAACTTAGTAAGAGCCTAAGGCAAGAGCGCTATACTATATTAAGTATTAAGTATAGGGCGTAGTTAAGCGCCCTCGAAGGCCTAATCTGCCGTTAAAAGGTATCTATTATAGGCTGTCTTATCGATAAAGATTAACCTATCGATAGGCTATTACTAGCTTCTCGAAAGCTATAGTACCCTTAGTACTAGGTTCCGTTCCTTTGCTACCCTTCGAGCTACCTTCTAGGTCTAGCCTATCTCGAGACTAGACGAGAATTAGGTGATTCTAGTATTTTCTAGTATTCTAATAGTAGTTCCTAAGGTATAGAGTTCCTAATTTTACTTTTATAGTAGACGATAGTCTACTTTACGTACTATATCTAAGCTGCTACGGGATTAGATAAAAACTCTATAGAGCTAAGGAATCCTATCTACTAATTAGCGTAGAGAATACAGGAATCGCTATTCTCGTCTAGGCTAGTTCTATCGGGTTTTAGGTACTCTATATATAACATTTATATAAGAGATTATATTTTTTTCCGTTTTACTAATAATACGACGATTTCCTATAGTAAAAACCTTTATACGTAGTAGAAAGGCCTTCCTCTATACCTCTATTCTTTTCGTAAAGTTCTATAGGTACGAAATTAGGTATAAACATGTCGTTGCTATATCGCATACGCCGCGTTACTCGCTAGGTCGTAGTAGTAGACCTATCGCGCATATCTACGATACTCTATTCTTCCGTAGCAAGCCGTTCTATACCTGTAGTAGAATCTTCTTCGACTACTGTAGCTAGACTTGTATCTAATCGCTCCTATAGTCGTTAGTCTAGTTTATCTAGTCTCTCTAGTCTATCGAGTCTCTAGTCCTATAAGTATTCTAATAATAACTATTTAGGAGACGAGGAGCTCGCCTAACGCTTAAACCTTCGCGTAGATCGTTACGGAAACTATTTGCGTTAATCGAGCTAATCGGTACTAATCGAGGTTAATAGGATTAGCTCGATTAGCTCGATTAGCTCGATTAGCCCGATTAACCTCTACTATACGTCTACGATACGATTACGATCCTATCGCGATAGGATTAACGGCCTCTAATATTACTAGCAAATCTACCTATTCCTATAAACATGTTCTATTGTACTTATATATGTTACCTAGAAATAGCTTGCGATCCGGCAATCCTATATACTACTCGTTTACCGTTTAAACTGCTATTATTGTTGTGTTTACTTTGTACTAGTTATTGTATACTCCTAGTTAGCCCTTACTCGCGATACGACTTAGTATCTTCGTATTATCTATATAGGGCTAAACATTGCAAAGGACCGGTACTACGCTTATAGCTAAACACCTTATACACTTTAAAAGATCTATGTTCTCGATATTATTTAATTATACTATAAGATCTAAATAGCGATAGCCTAAGTCGGTAACCGAGTCGCCCTAGATTTATACTACATTTACGCTCCGGTTTGTTTACTAAATTACGATTGCAATAGACGCTACTTTATATCGTTAGATATACGATGTCGGTATACCTATATAGAGTTTTTGTTTCCTTTCGCCTTCTTATCCTTTAATATGCGCTCCCTAAATGTCTCCTCCTAAGTCTTCTTACTAAATACCTTCTCTACTAACTTGTTCTTCGTTGTTATATCCGCCTACTATAACTATTAACCCTCCTTAGGTGCAAGTATTTTAGTAATGCGGATACGTATTTCCTCGAACGACGTTTATACTATTATATTAGACTAGTCGCTAAATCTAATACTGTTACGGTTGTTAGTAACTATTTAGTATAGACTGTCTCGTCCTAAAACGTACCTACTATCCGCCTTCTTATCGAGCGTATTGTTATCTTCTATCGCTTTAGCATTAGTTGCTTAAAAGCTGCCTTCGGGTATAGGCATTCTACCGTTATCCCTAAACAATAGTAGATCCGTGTTTCTACTACTATCGTTTGGCCTAGAGCTCGTATTTAGTCTTGTCTAATCCGGCTGTCTATATAGCGTTAGCTAGCCTATTAACTATATTAGCTAATAGTTATATCTAAAGCATAATAGGCAATATACTTCGACGCCGAACGTTATTGTCGTTATTATTAGAGTCGGCTAGAACGCCGATTTAAGCTAGTGCCTCTATGTCGTCTCGCTTAGATACGAAGTTAGAGTCTAATAGTTCGGGTCCTTCTACCTTCCTCGCTATATATTTCTCGAAGAGCTACTGCGCTTTCTCTAGTCGAAGTGCTTATACTTCTAGCTTTGCTTCTTTCTATTCCCTCTATCGCTCTTAGAAGGCTCGTTCTATCGTCGTATGCTCTAGCTGCGGCTAGCTCGGGACGCTAGTAGTCCTAAACTTTAGGATTTTAGCCGACTAGCCCTTTAATATCGCACCTATAACCGTTATAGTATAGCATATTATAAAAGCATTTACTTGCTCGATATACGGACGGATATATAGTGTCTTCCTAACGCGTATCTATCGATTTAATACTTCGGCTATATATTAATAAATGTAGTTGCTTAGGTAACGCGCGGTATATCGCAATAATTAGTAATCGATCGTCGATTCTATATAAGAGCAGACTTACTAGGTTTCTACCTCGGCATTCGAACTTCTAGTTTACGAGCTAATCTTCTACGTATTTAATCCGCTACTTCTCGTTTAACAGCTCGATTAGCGCGTTCCGCTCTAGAAATGTCCGGATATAGCTATTTATATATCTACGTTCCTTTCGTAGGGTCTCTCGTATCTATATAAACATTAGCATTTATATCGGCGCGGTAGATTATATACTAACTCCTTTAATTATGCCCGATAATGCTCTATCGCCTTCGGCTATAGGCTGCATTGTACTAGAAGCTACTAGTCGGCTGTAATTACTAGCATATGCTTCCCTAGTTCTACGTTCTACCTAATTAGGTTCTATAATAGTAGGAAACATCGACGAGCATCCTCGTATGCCGGTAAGCGTAATTACGATAAGCTTACGACGCGTCTCTTTGTATAACAACTTTAAATTCGCGGGAGGCTAGAACGTTTTGTTCCTCGTAGATGTTTTGCTAGAGTGTTTGTTATGTCTCGCGTCGCGTTTTAGCCGCTTCGCGTAGTTTACTCGTCCTTTATCGTCCTAGCTCCGCTTTCTCTTAAGTTTGTTGCCCTAGTTATCCTTACGTATAGGCTACTAATGTTAACTATCTGTAGATATCTAAGTCAATATAATACCTTTAAAAATTTCGCGCTAATATCGTTACTAACGTACTATTAGCCTCCTATATCGACTTCGTCTTTATTACTCGTACTATCGGAATTAGTAACGGACGGTAAATTATCCTTATATTCGTTATCCTTATATCGCTTGCTGCTTATCGTTATATGCCCTAGTTAGCAGTAATGTTGTTATATGTAAAACGCGGCATATAGCGGACTATATACGTAGTCTTGCCTGTCTATGCTATAAAAAGGGGCACGTTAGTTTGTAATTCGACTATACTATCGCCCGATCTATTACTAGTAGCCGTCGCCTATTAGCTTCTCTATTATTGCCTTCCCCTACCTGTGCTAACAAAGCGTAAATATTGTCTACTAGCTATATTAGTTAGTATGCTCCTAATTCGCATTCGAGTCGGCAGCTAAGTTACGGAGTAGTAATCGCGTGCATTTATCTATTATAGTACTATAGCTACTCTACCCGACGAACACCGACTATTGCCTACTATAAGATACTATGTCTTATATAGCTATTACAATGTAGTATATTAAATATCCGGCTAGTTCGGTAGCATACTAGCTAACTCTAATTATCGGTAGCTCTTTATAATACGACGACCGGCGAGCTTAGTACTGTTTTATAGAGTTTGCTTTCTGTCGTCTATCTAGTTATTATGTATATATTAGCATTATTCTTAGAATGCTACATAGCGCGAGTAGATACTAGATTACGGACGATTACCGTACTAGTAGGATTGTATATTAGGTATAGTAATACCCTTTGCTTTTTAAGATATCGGTTCGTACTATCCTATGTCTATTAGCCCTTTGTTTTCCCTTCGAATTGCAAGTCGCAGTAACAGGCCTCTCCTTAAAGTATCCGATAGTCTAGCCCTCTACTATCGCTCGTTGTCGATACGAATTTGTCTATATTCGTCGCTTATCTAATATAGAGTGTCGATACTAGGGACAAACGTACAATCTGCCTTTATTATATTAATTAATCGATTAAAGTCTATGTTATCGACTCCTACTAAAGGGTAGCCTCTAATCGCTAGCTAGCGATAGTCTAGCTTATATTATTATATAACCGATATATAAGTTTCAACCTCCTACTATACTCTTAAACCGTAACTATGCTATACTACGTACTATCTAACACGCGGTACGTTAGAGCTACCGTCTATCCGTCTGCGCTTTCTAGCGAGGCATTTATAGATATCGCTAAACTAGTACTGTCGCTCGAGTCGCTTTCTCCGTAGGCTATTACTTATACTATCTTCCGCTTTATCCGTCGGTAGTAGTTAGAGCATATCTTGTATACTAAACATCTAAATGCCGCTTGTCCCTCTACCGTTCGGATATGCTTTACTATATCCGGAAACTCCTCCTCGTACTTGCTATCTGCTAGTACTATGTCGTATAGCCGGCTCTATATCCTTCGGCGTTCTAGTAGTAATAGTAATCGGAATGTGCTACTAATCTAGCCGGATTCTTGTATTAATCGCTTAACGCTAGCGTAAAACTCCTAGTATATTGTAGGCGACAATCTAAGGCTACGAGAAATCCCTCTAATAGAATATTAATCTCGGAGTATATATATATAGGGCATATTTAAATACGATCGGATAGGTTGTCGTACTCGTAGTATATAGATGTCTATATTATATACGGAGACTATAATAGCTGCAGTTTTCGTCGCGTATATAAAGGGGTAGTAGTAGGTGCCTAAGTCGCGAGTATAGCGACTTAGTCGCCGAGTCGCGCCTAAATCCGGCTTAAGATTAAGCATAGTCGCTTTGTTAAGCAGTTGAACTTAGTAGACTATAAGGCTGCTATTAAGAGCGCCGCTTAGCCTGCTACTAAGTACTAAATAGATAGAATATATATTATCTAGTTTAACTACTTGTCTATTGTTTGTTTAATTGCTTTGTTATAATAGCCTAAGAGTAGTCTAGTTGTTTCTACACCTAATACCCCTTTGTTTGCTTTGCTTGTTTGGCTGTATATACGCGATAAGGGGGTGACTTGAAGTGTGTAGTGTGTATGGTATCACGTACATAATGCCTGAGGCTGAAACTGCGCACTTCATCTTTGGGCTTCCTGTAGATTAGCCCTCTTCTGAATACAACACAGTTTACATCAAGTTGGTATCTTGCTGTCTTGCCTGTTCAGCTGAGGCGGAGACACGACCGGTGAAGCCATGGCATGGCGTCCAATCATGGCGAAGTCACTCAGCGATTCCGACTACAGCAAGGCTGGCAGGTCACATGGAAATGAACGGAAGGGCTACACTCGTGAATTGAGATAGTCATGAGATTACGACTACTGATTATGTGCAGGAAATTTTGATTCAATATGCCTGCCACTCACCAAGAATGATGGATTTCGCTCTGAAAGATCAGATACGGTTGTGCTAGCCAACCTGAGTAGAATGAAAAAGGCGACAAGTGCTTTTCAAAGCACACAAGATATTCAATCAGGGGCAGAATACGACCTTGAAATCAGTCTTGCCATGATAACAAACGGTGTCCGCAGGACTACCATTCTTGACCTGATCAGGATTGGTCCAGCCCTGATTAAGAGGACAATTCCAAGGGAAGCACGTCTTGCTCGGACATTGCTTTGAGCCTCTGCCATTCGGGACGGGATATGCGCCAATACCAACATCCTTATCGCTGCCTTGCATCACGGAGAGGTTGTACGCCGTGCCCCTTCTGCCCTTGTACTCGGAGTACCCGAATTCGAACAGAGCTTGATGCTTCCATTGCGCAGCGGTGCCCCATTCGGCGTGACCGCTTAAGCGCATACCGAGAGCTTTGAATGGAGCTGGGATCGTCAGTGATTTCTTGGAGGCAATGTTAGTGGGCTTGGACATTTGCTTCATTTTGAAGTCTCCGGTGATCTGATACAGGGCGACTTGTTTTTGGAAGGGGCAGTTGTTCCAGACGTGGATCTTGAAGTTGTTGGGGCCTCTTGCTTCGAGTGTACCGTGTGTGACGGTGGCATCTTGTGGAGCTGCAGTTACTGCTGAAGTCAGCAGGGTCAGAACGGAAAGGGCCAGCCCTGTGGTATACATGATAGGTATATGTAACGAGTGTGGTGTATATATAAAAAAGAGTGTCTGTAGCCGAAATGCAAGTAGAGAAATAACGAGAAGCTGGAAAGAAGCTGGATCTACTGAGAACTGGAGTGACCAGTATAAGGTACTGTACGTCTACTTACAAGTATCGTGTACGGTCTATTGTCGAAGCATATCTCGACAAAGAACAGGTCTGGCCATGGAGGGCTCTTTGTCTAACCATGTGCATCTCATTCGCCACGTGGATCAACCTAAATAACAACAAAGATTGATTTAGACCATTGGCTTGCAATAAAGCATAACGCTTGTTCGACTGCAAATATGGTGCCGGATGAATGAGGCCGCAGAATTGGCCCCTGAACCTTACGAGAAATCTAGAGAGAACTCGGGCCAGGGAACATCGCTAGCTCTACGCCTGTAGATGAACCGAAAGAGGGGAATACGTTCGCTTCACGACTTCCTGGAACGTCCCAATCGTAGAGGTTTGGTAAAGCGTCGTAATGATGTGAGTGAAGCTGCATTGACGTATTTTCAGTTGAATATGGCCTTGTGGAAAGGTTCAAGGATACGATGGACTGCGGAGCCAGGCAGAGCATTCGGACTGTTGGTCTTGCAAAATGGTTACCAGACAATTATGAGCGCGGTCTCCAGATCAGTCTCTTTCCTGGAAGTAGACAGAAGATGACGCTGTTCCATCAAAGCCGCAACCAGAATCAGAAGAACTTGACTTGATCCTGTTGTTGTGCTGGAGGACTTCTTCCCGTGAAAGGTTATTCACTTCCATATCGTCTCGGATACTGACTTGATCTTCATCTTCCAAAGATCCGTGCTTATCGATGATCAACGGTTTACCACAACAGCTGCATCTACAATTTTCACAGATTAAACAACGCACAGCGCAGAGGGTTAAGTAATTACTGGCAAGAGATGGTCTTGCCAGGGCTGACTCAAGACATTTCTCACCGGCAGCTGGATTGAAGAATCAGGACACGATCGAGCCAAGTCCACTGTCGCCACAGAATGCAGTCCGCACCTGTCGAGTATTCGAACGCCAAGGTGATCACCCATCGCGTTATCCTTGCAGTGTATTTTCAGGGCTGACTCAATGAAGTCCAGACTTGCTTCAGGACTACGTGAGTCTTTCCGAGCTGGCACAACCCTACAGAACCGTAGGCCAGAGCAGCAAGCACGAGCTGAAGCCTGAGCGCTTCGCCTCCCTTGATGTATCGCCTTGTCGGGAGTGGATGACAGTCGCTCTGCATTGTGTCACTCGTCCCTGAAAACAGATCCCGAAGGCCGACTCATCTGCATCTTGGGTATAACCTCAGGCGACAACTTGAGCGCCAAAATGTGTGATGAGCTCAACGTCCATGCTCTTGATTCGAATGCGTATTGTGGTGACCCGCGTCCAATGCTCGGGACGCTTCGAGATCTTTTGACAGCGATTCGTCCTGACGCATTTTCGTGGATACTTGCAGACGGCAAGGATGCTTGAGATTGACACGGGTGAGCTGTGCCGAGTATTGGTGTTTTCGATGGTGTCGTCGACTACGTTGATCCCAGCACGGACTGTTGGTATGCGAGGGAAGGCATCGTGAGGAGGACCTCAATGGCTCAAAGCATTGTATGGAAGAAGTCGTAGCTAATCTTCGGTGACGGATTCGGCGGCGGACATCTCGGAGGCTGCGAACCGGTACGGCGTACCAATGCGGCTACCTCATCACTTGCAAGTCTCCCAGACTGATTATTCACTCGCCGACAATCCGTGACATGTGAGCGACGTTCCAGTAGGCGTTGTGATGATGTTCGAAAGCAAGAAGAGCACGCCATCTGCAACTTCTCCACTTCCACTTCGGCCGGAACTTCTGCCGAGAACTTGACATCCTACATCGGCCAAGGACAACATGATTTCCCAAACGTCTTCTCGCAGCCAGGACAAGCGAGACTCAGTAACAATCAGAGGCATTGGGTAGAGAAGATGGTAGTCGTGAATGGCAAAGCTGTCCCAAACGGACTTCACTCACCACGCGCAGCCAGCACGCCAAGAGATATCCATCGCCACATTGACGCTGCACAGAACGACGTAAACCAAACACAACAAGACGAGCTTCGGAACAAATCTAGTCAATCATTCCCGAACGGCGTTCCAACAACTCCAACTTCCCATCATGCTGATCACCAGGCACAGAACAGCGTCGCCTTCGCCGTCGCCGAACGAGATGTTGGCGGTAAAGCGAAGCAAGCCCAATGGACGGAATTGGGACGGAAATGGGTGAAAGCCGAGTCCGCTGGCAAGATCGGTCAATCTGCAGATTATTCGATGAATGGAGTGAATAATCGCAGACAAGCCCAAAGGACAGAGCTTGGCACGCCTCCAACAACAGAAACATCTGATCAGAATGACGAGAAAAAAACGAACGGATTGCATGCAACGAATTCTGGCATGAAGCAAGCACAAAGCACAGAACTCGGACGATCGACCGCAATCCCGCAGCCTGTCGAGAGCACTCATCTTCTTCCAAACCCCTCCTCCCCCAAACCCAAGAAGCATCTCATCCTCAACGCCTTCGTAGAAATGTGTTCCGCCACCAATCCCCGGGCCTCTGGCGTCACCCATCCGACAAATCCTCAAATTTCAACACCCTCTCCCACTGGACCTCACTCGCCCAACTGCTCGAACGCGGAAACTTCCAAGGAATCTTCATCGCCGACGTGCTGGGTGCCTACGACGTGTACGGGGGACCCAGAAATCTGGCCCCCGCAATCAGAAGCGGTGCACAATGGCCTGTCACACGAACCTTTGAGTATAGTCCCCGCCATGGCCGCCGTGACGTCTTCGATAGGATTCGGCGTCACGATATCTACGAGTTATGAACAACCCTATCCATTTAGCACGAAGATTGTCGACGGTTGATCACTTGACAAACGGACGTGTAGGGTGGAACATCGTCACGGGATATTTGGATTCCGCGGCGAGGAATCTTTCGAATGGGGATCAGAAGGGTCACGATGAGAGGTATGAAATTGCCGAAGAGTTTGTGGAAGTTGTGTATAAATTGTGGAATTCCAGTTGGAGGAGTGATGCGGTGAAACTCGAGAGGGAAAAAGCAGGGGTGTATACGGATCCGACACTTGTCCGGGAGATTGGTCATGAAGGGAAGTTTTTCAACGTTCCCGGACCGCATTTTTGTGCGCCTTCGCCGCAGAGGACGCCGGTGATTATGCAGGCGGGGACGAGTCGCGCGGGGAGGAAATTTGCGGCGCGGCATGCTGAGGTGATTTTCGTGTCGGCGCACAGTCCGGGTAGTGTGGTGGATTCGGTCAAGGGGATACGCGCTGAGGCGGAGAGGAGAGGAAGGGATTCGAGGAATCTGAAGGTGTTGGCGAAGTTTTGTCCCGTGCTGGGGAGGACGCAGGAGGAGGCTGAGGCGAAGTATCGGGATTATATGCAGTATGGGAGCTATGAAGGGGCTTTGGCGTTGTTTGGGGGGTGGACGGGGGTTGATATGGCTCCGTATGGGGATGATGAGGAGTTGAGGTATGTTGAGAGTAATGCGATACGGTCTTCTATCGAAGGGCTTTTGAAGACTGCTCCGGATGTTAATGGGGGGAAGTGGACGAAGAAGACTCTTGCTGAGCATATCATGGTTGGGGGATATGGCGCGACTTGTGTTGGGACGCCGGAGAAGGTTGCTGATGAGATGGAGCGTTGGGTGCGAGATGGAGATGTTGATGGGTTCAATATCGTGAGTCTGATGGGGATCTCAGCGTATGGTCCCTCTCTTACTGACTGATTTCTCCAGGCGTACGCGCTTATGCCTCAGACGTTTGAAGATGTGATCGAGCTGCTGATTCCAGAACTGCGGAAGCGAGGTCTATTCTGGGACGGATATTGCGTGCCTGGTGGAACGTATAGAGAGAACTTGTATGGAACAGCAGGCCAGCGAGAGCCACTTCCAGACCATCCCGCCGCGGAGATGATATGGAGGCCGACGGAGCTTTAGCCTTTCGAAGGTTTGCGACACGGCAGTCAAGGACAGGACTGCACATTCCAAATCGGTCGGATTTCCAATGAATGGCAATGCGTTCAAAGGGGATGCTAGAGGTCGCATGGATTTCGAGGACATGCTCAGAAAGGATGACTTGATCGAAGCCGCATCGATGCAGCTCGGTTGAATAATGCTGTGAGACTAGCAGGCTTATCGTTTTTAAAGTACAGGACGATTAAGCGAGATGG
>NW_006921535.1:5142896-5284517 GCF_000340215.1 Pseudocercospora fijiensis CIRAD86
AAAACGGAATCTAACTGGTCAGAGCTAGCGTACTGCCTAAAGGAATTATCCGCACCTTTAAAAAGTCTACGTCTAGCGTTTTCAAGCTAGCTACCGCTTACGGGGATCACCCCCGTCCGCCATCTCGCTTAATCGTACTGTATGTCTCTCCGGCATGTGACTTCGGCAGGCATTCTCGAAGGCATGGCGATGTTGCATGTAGAACAGTCCGAGCTCGCCTTCCATCCAAGCGGGGAGGGTTTGCAGTACCCCAATTTGTACACTAATTTAGCTGGTTCCAGGGCACTTTGCAGGGTCGTACGGAACCCTCGAGGTGCGCTGGAGCTACCTCAAATTTACTTTATAGGTTGATCTACTCGCACCGATTGAAAAGATATGGCTAGACCCGGAAGGCAGCTCGAAGGGTAGCAAAGGAACGGAACCTAGTGCTGAGGGCACTATGGCTTTCGAGAAGCTGGCAATGGCCTGTCGACAGGTTAATCTAGACAATGAATGTAAGCCGCCATTGGTCTTCTTGCAAAGCTAAATGCTAGCTGCATGGTCATATCATCAGCTTTGCTACTGCCGGCGCTGCCCCGGTGGGTTGACTCGCGGGAATCCAGTCGGCTCGTACTATGTGTAAGCAGGTTGATAGTGCAAGGCCCTGCAGGCTAATGCTCTGTCTCGCGCGATGGCCTGCCCCCAGCCCTCTCCAAGCAAGAGCCGTCAGCCCGCAAGAGATGAGATCAGGGCATCCATGTCGAGGGAAAAGAGTTTGTGGTGCCAATGGAATGTGTGAGACAGCCTGTAATTATTAGAAGACAGGACAGCGGAAGTATGGGTAGAGTCCGAAGGGGGTTGACTGCCACGACGTGGCCTTTGCGCAGCGCGAAAAGAGGTGGTCAATATTGCCGGCTTTCACGATCAATTGGTACCTGCCTTGCACTCCTGTCTATCAAGGCTCCGTTAAAAAGGAGATATTCTTTCGCTGGCTTGCAGACGATGTATTGCCGCTGCTTGACGGAGGTCCGCAGATGATCTTTGTTATGGACAATTGTTTAATCCATCACGGCGCGAATATAGTGCGCCTGATCCTGGAAGCTGGCCCCCGGATTGAGTACCTGCCGCCGTATTCGCCTAATCCGAACCCTATTGAACAGACCTTTAAAGTTTAATATTCTGAAGAAGTTTATTAAAATAAGCGGCATATTCGTTTCCGTATCCTTGTCGCAAGCTCCTCGAACACTCCGACTCCGGCCTAAAAATAGTAGGCTTCGCTCGGATAAGAACGCTAGTCGAGAGCCAAGCGTTCGAGGTAATTAGAAATAGAAGTTTGTCCTAGTCTATGTCCGGTCTATATATTAGGACGATAGAACTTCTCCTTACATCGCTTGTAGCTACGAAACATTCATCCAATCCGAATAGCTAGCATCTCCTACATTTTATCCTTTTTATCTACAAGCTGTTGTAGGTAGCTACACCGCCGCTATACAAACCAGGCTATTGCAAACACTAATACTCTGAAAGGACTTTCCGAAAATGCTTGTACCACAACTCGCTACGTTTACTCTTCTCGCAAGCACTGTGCTCGCGGGAAAGGGATGCAGGAGATGCGACTGTCACGTTTCTCTAAGATCATGGATAAACCAGTACGATGCGGATGAGGCAGCAGGGTCTGCGCGTCAGTGGGTTCAACGTCTGGTAGCGAATGGCGACTTTGAGCAATTCCAAATGAGTGCGGCGCCAAGTGCGAAATGCACTTCGCAGAAATGCGACTACTGGCAAGCCTGGTTTAAGGCATGGAGGCTCTGTGCTAATGGCAGTAGCTACTCTTGCTCATCAGGCGCATGGGGTACCCTACGGTACACGATCGACTGTTCCAATTGCGAATCTGTGGGGTGCGGGGGCGATTGCACAACTGATTGTAGGGTTTTCTAAATGGCGGTCGGAAAAATTCTAGATGGCGGTTTCACGCTTTGGGACTTTAGTTAGGAATTAGTTAGTAATCTTCCTAGCAACGCGAATTTACATACTACACACGCGCAAACCAGTCCCAATCTACTCCTAATACATATATCGCTATAATAGCGACCGCTAAGGCTACTACGCCTTATAGTACTACCGCCGAATATAAAGACGCGCTTCTCGACCTGCAAATAGCCGCTATAGGCGCTAAAGGCGCTAAAGGCGCTAATAAAGGCGCTAATAAAGGCGCTAACGGTAAGGATAGTATTATAGGCGCTAAAGGCGCTAAAGGCGCTAAAGGCGAGTACTATAAAGGCGAAGATCCGGACCTACGCGTAGTAAGCGGAATATAGTACTAGGATATCCCTAATCTAGAGGTTCTCGAATACAGCTCGTACGCCGAGTGTTATAAGGCCTTAATAGCGTTTAGCGAGCGTAATAGCTTCGTTATCTATCGAGATAGCGGCGTTAAGCGTAATAGCGAGAACCTCGAGATATCTATACTATTAAAGTATTAGAAGGGCTTTAGAAAGAGCAGGTTAAAGGCGGCGGCGGCGGAAGAAGCGAGGCGTTCTATATACCTTAGTAACTGTCTATTCTCGGTAATATTAAAGGCTATAGATAAGTTAGACCTAGCTAGAAAGTAGACATTTAGTTTTAGCAAGAATCCTTAGTATAACTACCCTTTAGTCGACTTAAGCGGCCTTGCATTCTATTAACGTAGATATAGAGGTATTAAGGTTAGCGAATTCCTTACTAACTGTCGCCGTTGCGCTATATTACCGAAACAGACTCTCGCTCTTGCTTTTAAGCAGTTTGTACTAAAGGAAGCTAATGCGCTAGCAACTAGACCGATTGTAAAGGATATCTATAATAAATAGGCGAAGATAAGAGCTAAGGACCTTTAAGGAGCTATACTAATCGAGAAGGTACTAGAAATACTATAACAGGACGGCTACTAGTTCAAATACGAGAAGGATAAGGAAGACAGGCTTATATAGCTCTTCTTTATTAACCCGGAAATAGCGAAGATATATTAGGAGTTAGGTTACGCCCTTGTTATCGATATAATATACAAAACTAACCTCTATAAGCTGCCTCTTTATACTATCTACTTTATTACTTCTATAGGCCAAACTCTACCTCTTAGCTATTGTTTAATGCTTAGTAAGAAGGAGACTAACTATCGCTTCGTCTATAGCTGTTTAGACCTCGCATTCGATAAACTCTAGCTTAATAAGCCCTCTATCCTCTTCTACGATAGGTATAGAGCCGAGATTAACGCAATTAATAGTATCTTTCCTTAGGTTCTAGCTATGCTCTATATATAGTATATAAATACTAATGTCGAGGCGTATATAATAGACAAGCTTAGTAGGAAGTATGTTAGCGGCCGCTATATTCTAGACGACTAGGCTAAGGACTTCTTAGTTAGTTATTGTCGCTATATTAACGTAGCGAGCGAGGTAGAGTTTAATATAGCTTGTTAGGAGTTAAAGGACCAGAATGCGACTTCTTAGTAGCAGGATATAGTTAAATATCTCGAAGATTAGTAGTAGCCTTATAAAGAGAAGTGTATTAAAGCCTAGGTCGATAAACACCTTTATTACGGCTTCTTAACAACCTCTCCTATAGAGTCCGGATACGCTAGTTTGAAGGGCTAGTTATAGAGCGCTCGTAACGACGTCTATACCCTTATTTAGAAGATAGCTATCTACTTCCTCTCGTATACTAGGCGATACTAATATAAGAAGGCGGAGGCACTAAATAAGACGTCTATAGCCTTTGTAGATAAGCCAATCCTTTAGAGTCTAAAGAACAATATTACTAACCGAGGGTTAAGCCTCTTCTAGCAGTAGAGGCAACGCTTGCTTAGTAAGCTTGATTAGAAGGCTAATAACCCTAAGTACTAGGTATCGACTTGTTCTTATTACTTCCAGCGTACAATAGGTATACCTTGCAGTTACGAGATAGCGCTATTTATTAATAAACGAGTCCTTCTATAACTAGACCTATTCGACAGGTTCTACTACAAACTAGGCGCTTAGCGGTATATAGAAGGTAATAGGCAACGCCTCTTCGAGCCTTAAATACGCTATTATAAGCAACAGTTGCGCGCTTAGTTATTATACGCCGCTAATACTAGCGAATACGGCACTTAACGTAACCCTTCGAGGTTTGAATATATAGAAGCCGCCGCCGCCGCCGCCGTAGGAGTAGAAGGCCTATCGTCTACTTAACTCGCACGCCGCAATAGCGACGTTGTCCGTCTAATCTAGTTAAATGCGCCTTCTTAAGCGACTTAGAAGAAGCTAAAGGGTTGTAGTTACTAGCTATTAAAGAACCGCTATTATAGTAGTACTAGTTGCGGCTGTAAGAAGGGCAAGTTAGGTTCTAATAGATACTGCACCTTCTATTGCTACGGAGACACAGTCTATAACAATATAGATCTAGCGACGGTAAGGCTAATATAACAACTAGCCGCTACTAAACAACTAGCCGCTCCTAAGGAAGATAGACTCGATAAGCTATAGAAGATAGTAGACGCCCTTCTATAATAGCAAGCGCAACAAGGCTTCGTTGCTAACTAACTTCTTTACTACCCGCCTTAGCAGCCGTACTAAGCGATGCCTCCGCCCTCCTTACCTGCTTCTATATACCAAGTTTCGCACTATGTTAGAGGCTAATAGTAGGCGAGTTATATGCAGCCGTATAGAGCGTAGGGACCGAGAGGAAACCCGTAGAGCTACGAGAGGCTTTAGTATAGAGGAAACTATACTCTAGGACACCTATAAGGACTGCCTATAGCTCCTCCGCTAGCACCGGCGTACGCACCAAATTTCTTAGGTAGATAGGGTGCTTAAGGAGGATTAGAAGGTAAGGAAACTAGGTATCTACGAGCTAACAATCCTCCGCGGAGCTAGCAGCGTTAGCGGCCTCTATTTAGATACGAGAACGGCTCGAATTAATATTGAATTAGTAGAACTAATAAGCCGACTTTAGCTTCCCTTACCTAGTAGCTACTTAACTACACTACATTGTATTATCGTCAAATTGAATATATATCAAGATATTACCTTTCTTATCTTTAGCGCGCTTTGCTGTATATTAAAATACGTTGTAGTTGCTAAGATATAGCGGTGCGAAGGTGTTGTTATATAAAGCTAAAGTTTAGCTTACTAATTAGTAAAACCGCTATCTAGAATTTTTCCGACCGCTATTTAGAAAAACCCCTGATTGTTAGGGCTTGTCCGGTTTCAAATGCGGTTCTAAGGGCAGGTAGATCTACTGCCGCAGATTAGACCTATACTACGCCTAGCACTATCGGACCGGCTATTTCTTCTATAGATTGAAAAGACACTTATAAAGACCTTCCGCATATTGTTATAGCGCACTTATCCGGTTGTAGCTGCAGTTGTACTTATAGAAATGTAACGAAGACTAAATACTAGCTATATAGCCGCCCTCGGGTCTACCCGAGTAGGGCTTAGCAAGCAGAATTTACGCTTCCCTAAGAATGCGACGAATTCTATTGTTTCTACTATTACGAACATTAATACTAATAATGTCTATATATATCATTATACACGCCGAAATTATAATAAGATTATGCGCTTCAATTTGCGCTAAAAATCAGCTCGATACGATACTTCCTTATTAAGAAACAAATCTAGCCGTCGCTATGCCCGACTTACTATCTCTACCCGAGCTTTAAGACTCCTAGTTCTCGTAGACTGCTACCTAAACTATACTATAAGACACACAAAGCACAGGATCTTAAGGGGTAGATAGTATATAGGCATTAGGAATACAAGACTATTAATCTAATACCGATAACGACGATAAGGACCTAGAAGACTAAGGCAGGCTCTAATAGACTATAAAGCTCGAAGAGACACTCCTAGAGGTTGTCGCTCTACAGATCGACCTTAATAGGTACCGTAATAGCAATCTAAGGCCTAAAGCAAGAGAAGAGATTATTAAGACTGTTAGTAGAAGGGCAAGACGTCTAGTAACCTAGAAACAGTGCAAGACGAAGCTTAATGCCTATAAAGCGCTTTACGCTACCTTCGTAGCTCTCGAAGCCGAGTTAGGCTTCGGCATTAATTAAGAGACAGGCATTATCACTACGGACAGCTTCGTTTAGAAGGACTATCTAGCTAAGAAGACACACAAAGATACGAAGCCTTTAAGGGACAAGCCTATACTATACGTTGTCTTCTACCGGACAATATTTAGCAATAAGACTACTACTAGAAAGCTCTCGAAGGGCGGTGCCTCTGCTTCTAAGAAGCGACTTGCTACGAAGACAATAACAACTCCAACTGCTTAGAAGCTACGTAAGAAGCTAAAGTCCTTGCAATAAGAACAGCCTACTGTAACGATTAATAGTAACTCGGAAGCTAATAAAGAGAATAACCCTCTAAAGGACAAGGACAAGACAACCGACATACCGCTTTCTAGTAAGGCTCTACTAGCTCCTCAAGTTGCTAAGGGTTCTATTGCTAGAGGCAACAAAGGCGGCGCAATACGGCTTGCTAATGCTATTCGAGAAGGCTTCGTTGCAATAGTACCTAATATTCTAGTTAAGCTAGCTCTTAATAGCTTAAACGACTTCAATGTGTCTTATAAGCTCTATAGAGCCTATAGCAAGGCCTTCTACGACAAGAACTTCGGCGACTTCGAAGCTAGGTCCTTCTATAAGGGCACTCTAAGATATAGGCGTATATAGCTCCGTTAGATTGCCGCCGAGAGCGCTATAGAAGAAGATATTAAGTCCGAGATTAAGTAAGCGAGTTAAGCGAGTTAAGAAGCGATCTAATTTAAGCGCGTTTCCGGCGGAGTACGGCGTTTAGCTTTCAACAACCCTAACTATCTACTATTTAATACTAGGTCTATATATATATACAAAATTTACAAGTCTTCGAGAATATATATATATTATACTCCGTGTTAATTTTTATATATATCCGACGGCTAGTTGTAATATTCTAATAGCATATAGGTTTCGATAATCTAGTATACGTCTCCGGCTTAGTAAGCGGACCTAGAGCCGGTATCGAGTCGCTCGAAGCCGACCCTAGCTTAGCTCCGCGGAGGTGTTAGCTATATCCGTACTCGAATCTAAACGACCGCTAATAGTCTAGTACACTACTAAGACAATACCTATACTATATGTTTGTATAATAGCGAAATATCTACTCGCCGCGGGCTACAATCTTATTAAAAAATCATCTAAATTGGTTAAGAAATAGTCTTATACCGGCTCCGCGGAGGTAATATAGAGATCGTTTAGAATAGTCTCTAATATCTCGAAGAGCTTCTCGAATGTAACTTAAATCTTAACGAGTTAAGTCGATTAAGACACTTTCTAGCGTTTAGCGCTAACAAAAGTAATTAACACGATAACGATAAGGCCTTAAGGCATTTATTTGCTATTAATAATACCCTTCTACTCTACCTCCTTTTAGGCGCTTCGTGAATTTTAGTATATATGTACGTGCTCTCGGTTATCTCGGTTCTATTTCTGCCTTAGGCAAGCTAAGTTCTAGCGAAGCGCCTAAACTTAAAACGTTTAAATCAGATACTAGATACCTAAGAACACAGATTTAGAGCTAGAATAGTACAACAACTAATAGTCTAAGCGTATTATATATATAGAGGGGGTTCTAGAAGATAAGTAAATAAAGGATCTTAGCGTATTATATAAAAAAAAAATGTAGACCTGCGACCTATAGAAAAATAAGACTAGTTTTACGTAGGGACAGTTGTATAAGCTAGCGTTTGTCCTACGAACACCTATATTATTCAATCTACTAATACCCGTATTTATATATTAGAATATACGATCCCCTTAAGAAAGACCCGCTCTATTACCTCTAAGTGTTTTTGAACACGTGTCTTGCAGTTTACTTAGTCCGTATGCCTAGCTTGTAACGCGCCTATACGCGTCTTGTTTCCGCCTTTAAAGCTATACCTTCGTCTCCTAATACTAGAACCTTCGTAGTAGACACTTCGCTAAGCATTGCGCACCCCCTACGCAGCCCTTAAACACTCTAAACAAGCATTACTAAAGCCTCCGCCCGCAACAGCGTATACCGCTAATAACACTTTCGCATTTCTAAAAGACCGAGCCCGCTATATCTAACGATAATCTATCGGATATAGACCTCGACGATGCACTGCCGTAGACATTTACGTTTACGGGTAGCGGCCTAGTTCCGGGCCCCCTTAAAAATATATCGAGCGAGCTAAGCGTAGCACTGCTAATATTAGATATTAATCGGATATATACGATAGTTAGTCGATAAGCACGTCGCCTCGCAGCTCGTCGTAGCGCTCTAATATTAGAGATTAGTTCCGAGGTAGAAGAAGAAGATAAAGACGATCTCGAGAGTGAGGCTTCGGAATAAGATAATAGACTTAGCGATAATAATGTCGAGTTAGAGAGGAGGGCCGCCGAGGCCGCAGGCTTCGATCCGGAAGATAAATAGGCGTCTAAAGACGAAGCGGAAGAGGAAGACACTATCGATAGACTACGTACCTATAGTACTAAGCGTAGCAAGGCTCCTACCGCTATTACTAATAAGCGAAAGACGGACCGGAGGCGTGCTATAGCCGATAAGACTAACGAAGAGAAGTTTGAAACTATAATAGTACAGTTTAAAGCTAAGTCCTTAGGTATAGTAAAATTCCTTCGTATATAGGTCGAGGAACCGGGTAGTAAGACTTATCGACGTCGTATTAGATATATCTTAAACGCCTTTATACGAGAATGCCTACTTAGTAGTCGAGAGCTACGCTCTAAGATAAAGAAGCTAATCGGCTAGAAGTTCTTTAATAAGTACGATACGATATAAGCCGTCGAGCTAGCGGACCTTATAGATATAGTAGTAGTAATTTAAAACACCGCTCTAAAGTAGTATAGATTGCTCGAGCGGATACTATAGAACAAGCGCGCTAATATTAATATAGACATGTCGAAGCCGGCTACTATATATAGTCTAGGCAATAATAACGACTAGGAGGACGAGGGTATCGCTAAGGAGCGAGACAAGCACCGCCGGTACGAGAAGCGCATCTGCACTATTACCTAGATAGTCGCTCGGTTAATAGCCTTAAAGAAGTCGTACTTCTTCGCAAAGGGCCTTAGCTTGTTCCTCTACACCTCCGGTATTAAGCGCCGTATTGTAAATGTGCTTAGTAGCATTAGTGTATGTTTAGCCTATTCGACAATCTAGAAAGTCGCTCGTAAGATCGCTATCGAGAACCGCAAGCGTGCAGTTGCTCTAGCAAAGATAATAAAGATATAGCCGGCTGTTATTGTCTACGACAACTACTATGTTTCGGAGAATCGCAAAGCTATATAGACTCTCGGCTAGTCTATAAAGTAGAGAAATATAACTACCTCTTATATTGCTCGACATCGCGTAATAAAGAAGCCGCTACGTAAGAATATACTAGACCGTACGAAGAAGCTAAATCTAAAGGTCGTCTTACGTAGCTATAAGAAGGATACTACTCGCAAGGCTACATCTCTATACTATATTAACTAGGCTATAGGCTTTGTGTTCGGTCTAGAGCTAAAGATATTGTTCGGAGACTTCGAGTTTAATAGCTACGAGCTAACGAAGAATAGCGGCACTAAGACATCGCGTCTACTATAGTACAAGATCCGCATTAAGAACCTAAAAGACGGTAGAACGATTGTTATCTTACTGCCGGTATCTAATTACGACGAGGCGTCGATCGAGGAGACCTATAAAGTCTATAACGATATCTTCTAGTCGTTTCTTAAGCTTAATCTAGACGATAAAGCATTCTAGGACTAGCTAATTATCGTTATTAGCGACTAGCTAACTATCGAGCGTATCCGAAGCGTCTAGGCCGGCAGCGTTAAGAGTACCCGTACCTACGACCGTAAGGAGTATATAGTGCCTATCGTAGCGATGTTCTATATCGAAATAAACGCTTACTATACCTCTATAAAGACTTATTACTTGCGAAACAACAATAGTAAGGGTAAGAAGCTTGCTTATAACTATTAGGACGATACTATATACTACGGTATAACTCGCCTTAATAACAAGAAGCTCTAGTACTATATCGCTAAGCAGGTAGTAGTCCGATTATATCGCGGTCGCGTCGTAGCGCTAGTTATTCGAATCTTTATCGCCCGCGGCTAGTTAGATTTTGCCGATCCTAAGTTAGCCGATAAGAGCTACGTCGAGGCTATACGGTATGTAATCTAGTACCGGATTACTCCTAAGCAGTATCTAGAAGTAGTAGAAGCTGTCTACGAGATAGCCTTTACCTAGAGCGTATAGGTTAGCAAAGACGAGAACGGTCGTATCGTTAATCCTAATTTTACTACGATAGTACGTATATTAATAGAGATCGATAACTACCTTACTATCTACGAGGCAATCCGCAAGATAGATATTAGGCATCTTCGACGCATAGTTAACATCCTTATACTAAACTTCTTTAGGGCTTACTAACTCAACTACGGTAGGGAGATAGTATATATGCGATAGTTGCTTAGTAGCGCTACGTACTAAGATCTTTAGGATGCAATTCTCGAGTCCGCCGTAGTAGAGATAGACAGCGGTAGGGGTGTTACTGCCGACGAGTTGCTTAAGCTATATAACAAAGAGTATACAGATAATATTAAGGCTTATAGTAACTCGACTTATAATATCGCTACTATAATAGAGCTAATTTCGCAAAACCGCGAGGCTTCGAAGAATATCCGTAATATGTTCGAGAGCCTAGGACCTAAAGGCACTAGCTACTATACCGAAAAGAAGGTTAGTAACTATATCCTAGCCTTTGCCCTAAAGATTGTCGAAGATAGTCTTGCTAAAATTTACCCGTAGGATAGCTAAGGAGAGGATACGCGAGTGCTATTAGATAACATCTAGCAGATCGGCGTAGCTTAGATCGTGCTAGCTATCGAGGCCTTAAATCAAGCTAATATGCGGCTCGTTAAGGGTGTAACTCGCACGTCCGCCGACACTGCTACCGATAGTCTAGATCTAATCGATAGTACTAATACGAGGGAACGTATTAATAGCGGTGCTAAGCGTAGTCCTATCGCTGCTAGTGTAGTAGATAATACTACGGCATTCCTATATAAGCCGTTTATAGACGAAGAGGGCTTTGTTAGCCTAGATTTAGAGGTAGTCGATACTACTAGGATATAAAGGTCCGGCCTAGTAAAGGAATAGTCGCGGCAAAGGCAATAGCAGTGCTAAAGACTAATAATATATTAAGCAGCGAAAGTTAACGCATAGATAGACAGATCTATGCTATAAGAGCCTAACTCGTAACTATAGCTACTACTCTTCTATTATGTTCCGTATCGCTATACCGGCTCCTTACTCTTCCTTATAAGCCCTTCTACGAGTGCTAGCGTATAATGCCTAGTTAAGTTGCTTCTACGAGTACTAGCGCTAGCGCTAGAAATAGCGCTAGAATTGGCACTAGAAATAGCGCTAGAATAGCACTAGAATTGGCGCTAGAATAGCACTAGAATTAGCGCTAGAATTAGCGCTAGAATTGGCACTAGAGATAGTACTAGAGATAGCGCTACAATTGGCGGTGAAATAGTACTAGAATTGGCATTTAATAAGGTCCTTCCTTACTACCCTTCTATTATGTCCTTATAAACTCGCTAAGTCCTTGTCCTATCCCCGGAAAAGTAAGCCGTAATACTACGCTCGATCGCGTTACTTCTACGAGTATAGGCCTAGTTAAGTTGCTTCTATAAGAGCAGGCCTAGTTAAGCCGTCCTACGAGAGCCGGCGTGTAATATAGGATGCCTAGTTAAGTTGCTTCTGCGAGAGCTAGCGTATAATGCCTAGTTAAGTTGCTTCTGCGAGTACTAGCGTATAATACCTAGTTGAGCTGCTTCTACGAGTGCTAGCGTATAATGCCTAGTTAAGCTGCTTCTGCGAGAGCTAGTTAAGCTGCTTCTACGAGAGCCGGCGTATAATGTAGGATGCCTAGTTAAGCTGCTTCTACGAGTGCTAGCGTATAGTGCCTAGTTTAGCTGCTTCTGCGAGAGCTAGCGCTAGAATTAGCGCTAGAATTAGCATTTAATAAGGTCCTTCCTTACTACCCTTCTATTATGTCCTTGTAAGCTCGCTAAGTAGGCTCTTCTATCGTGTCCTTATAAGCTCGCTAAGCAGGCTTTTCTATCGTGTCCTTATAAGCTCGCTAAGTAGGCTTTTCTATCGTGTCCTTATAAGCTCGCTAAGTAGGCTTTTCTATCGTGTCCTTGTAAGCTCGCTAAGTAGGCTTTTCTATTGTATTCTTTGCGACGAGGGTTTATAGATAGTCGTAGGTGTCGATAGTCGTATATATCGATAGTATATAAGAGCTAGGCGAGAAGCGTAAATTCGAGGAAGCGACAAGGATACCGAGTCCCGCTAAGACCCCGGATTTAGTATAGTAGAGCGCTTAATTAGTAGGATTAAACGTTATAGCTGCTTCCTTCCGCGCATTTACAACACCGACTTTACGACTTTTATAATAGCATTATTAATATAGCGAGATACGTCGATTTAGCGCGTTTCTAGCAAATAGCGCTAACAAAAGTGTCTAACACGATAACGACGGCCGCCTTAGGCACTAAGAACCGCCTCCGAAACCCGAGAAGTTACTAACACTAGCGAGAAGTTACTAGCGAGAAGTTACTAGCGAGAAGTTACTAGCGAGAAGTTACTAGCGAGACTAGCGAGACTAGCACTATACTCATTGCACCGCAGCTGTTAGTACTACAATATATACGGCAAGGATAGATACGTAGGGCGATAATATATATCGAGCGCTCGTAAAAGCACCCTTCGAGAAGCTACGACAGCCCTCTTACGTTAACGCCCTCTATTGCTTAGACTCTCCCTAGAACGATTATTCCGATAACTAGTTACTATATAAGGCAGAGAAAACGAATAGTAGCGTCCGGGGATCTAATTAACTAGCGGCACTAAGCGGCTATAGAAGCATATACTCCGAAGCATACTAGCATTATACATAGCCTATATGCTACGCGTAATGCGCAACAATTAACGCATTCTATTACTAACTATAGCACGCATAACCGAAGACAAGGTGTATAGGACGGGACTTATTAAGCGAAACACGATAGCGATTGCTAAAGCGATATATATTAGTTCCTAGACAACAATAGTATATAACCGCGCCCTTAGTATTAGAGACACCGTAAGAAAAGGGTTGTCGAGCGCGTTGTAGTCGTATAGCAATATTAATACGCTTACTAGAAGAGGAGGCGTACTACAGTCGAATAGCAGTCTTAATACGCAAAGGGCTATAGTCGTATAGCAGTACTACAGTCGTATAGCAGTAAAGACTAAGACTAAGACTAAGCGCCTTCGGGCTTGAGTATACTAGAGGCCCTTACGCACTAAGGTTATTATAACTAACAGTCCTAACGAAGGCGTTACGCCGACTTAACTAGATGCGTTCTCGAGAGCTATTATCCTATAAAGAATCCGAACGTAGGAAGCCTATAGCCGCTACTTAAGGTATACCTTACTAAAGAGTTTTTACCGAGTTAGGCCTAGCCGCTACTTAAGGTATACCTTACTAAAGAGTTTTTACCGAGTTAGGCCTAGCCGCTACTTAAGGTATACCTTACTAAAGAGTTTTTACCGAGTTAGACTGTTAGCCGCATTATAGGTATACCTTACTAAAGAGTTTTTACCTCCGCTAATCTATCTAAGACCTCTATAGTTTGCACTAAGACTGCGACGTTCTAATAAAAACTATACTCTTTCGGTTAAATACGCAGTCGACGCCCGCTAAAGCTATAGTACACCTACTCGCTAGGAGAGTCGCCTCGTAACGTCTTGCTCGGAAAAGCCTATTAGAGACCAACCTCGAAGGAAGGACTAAACAAACGACCTATCGAGGAACCTTAACTATTAGACAAGCGGCTCTGTCGGTAGCAAGCCGCAGAACTAGCAAGGAATAATGTTAATCGCTATAGAGCTACCTATATACGACAAAGAGGTATCGACACTGTTACTATTAAGAGCCGACAGCTAGTGTGTTGCTAGGGGTGTTAGTGTATTAGTATGTGTATATAGAAGAAGAAGAAGAAGAAGAAAGCGGAGGTCGATATACGCCGCGTAGGTAAGGTTTGCCTCTACTAATAGCAATACGCTATTGCGATAATAGTAAGGCGACAACAACGGCTATTCGCTACCGCGTATACGAGGCAAGTGCTAAGACTGCCTAAGGCTATTAATCTAGACTATAGACGATACTAGTATATCGAGTAATAAGCGCTAGCAAGAGTGTAATTAGTACGATAACGATAGGGACCTTAATCGAAGAAGTAGAACCTATTCTTAATCTACTAACTTATACTCGCCGTCGGTTATTCTAATATTATCCTTCTAGTATAGTATCCCTTATAGGTTAATAACGACTAAAGAGCAGCTAATCCTCCTTATTATTACCCTCCTACTAGCCTGCTTTACGCCGACGAGCCAACTCTCGCGTAGATAGACGCATAGAACGGCTTAAGCGACGGCTAGATACTAGACTAGAAAGGCGAGCTACCTGCTACTAAAGACGCTATGCTGCTTCGAAGTCTTCGTCTTCTTTAGTACGTCTACTACGGCCTTAAGAGCGATTTGCGGTAGTAGTCTTACGAAGCTAATTCTTACGAAGTTGCTACGATACTTTAGCTAAGTTAGCGGTGCTCTACTCGATCTATGCTAGGCGCTAGGCCTATATTATAGACCGAGAAGGACCTGCGGTAGGCTTAGATACTACGGATCGAGCGGCAAGTCTAGTAGCCTTATTTGCTCTCTTCTCGGCCTTGTTCTGTTTATCCTTCTTAACCTAGGCAGCACGATTAGCGAGAGCCTACCTAGCGACACGGTTGATCTCCTAGACTAGATCCGGCATTAGAATGTCTCTCTAGTGTTTATTATTCTCGCGGAGCTACGCAATAAAGGATAGTGCACGCTCCTCGATCTTAGCCTCGTCTATACTACTAAAGCTCTTAATATCCTTCCCGTACTTCTTATTAAAGACCTCGCATAGATCCTATAGTATTAGATCTAGTATAAGGAAGTTAGATAGCACGACCTCGAATATTCGGTTCTCGTATAGATCGTCGTATAGTTGCTCTATACGGTACGATACCTAACTCGAGAGATCCTATAAGGCAAAGCCCTATATAGAGTTTATAGTTAGAGCCTTCGTAGGCTTTAGAGTTAGAGGTAGCTCTTTCTAGAAGAGTAACTCTAATAGTGCTAGGTTATATATACTATAGCAGTCCTTAGTACCGATAACCTCTTTATCTAGAGGGAATGTATATTAATCTTCCTTATAGAACTAGAGCATTATAGCACAGAAGCAGAGGCGATACTCGGGGTTTAGGTAATAGCGCATATTCTAGATATGTCTCTAGATATTAGGCACGGCATTGCGCTACGCGATCTCCTTCGTATTCTAAGACTTCTTGCTTGCGTTATCGGCGATAGCTTGTTCTACTACCGTATAGAACTAGTTCTTAATAAAGAGTCTAGTACGAGTACTAGCAACAACCGAGCTAGCGACGTCGGTAGTATTATTAGTACTAGGATTATTATCGGCCTCCTCTTCGTTATCTATACTAAATTCATCGAATAGAGCATCTGCATTATCCTCGTTAAAGTCCTTACTAGGAATAGTAGTATATCGGAGGTTACTTAGGCGGACTAGCATAATACCTACTAGCTAATAGACCGAAGCCTAGGCGCTATTAGCATTAGCAGGTTCTCTCGGGATTATCGACCGATAAGTAGAATTAGCTAGTATACGCTTAAACGCATCGTCGATATACTAGGGCAAGAAGACGATAGCAAGCGTAGCAAAACTAGCAATACGTACCGTACGACCTAGCTTCTATATTAGGTCGTCGAGGTCCTTAGTAATTAGGTATTTACATTAGCAAACTAGCTCGATATCTAGTATATTAATGCCTACTACTGTCGCTAGAGTGCCCTAAAGAATGCGAATGCGCGAGTCTAGCTTCTTAAACTCCTAGTATCGCCTATCCTTGTCGATCTTAGCTATATAGGCGGTATAGAAGCCGACGATCTCGTATACGTCGATCGTATATAGTATACTAACATCTATCGGCGCACTATCCTATATATACTTGCGATTACCTTAGGCAGGCTCTATAATGTTAGCAGTTAGCTAGATAAGCTAAAGCATAAGCTATAAGCGACCCTTATCGACTAATCCTCGGCTATCGATAAAGATTATTGTCTTCTAGATGTTCTACGGAGTTGCTAGGCTATCGTTATCGACTGCCTTACGCAATACAAAGTATAGATACCGAAAGCTATTAGTATCGGTCTGCTTTATAATCTCTAGGATGCACCTAGTATCCGGACGATTAATACTGCCTTAGATAATCTAGGTATATAAGGCAGCTAAGCTCTAGATACGAAGACTATTATTAATAAGGTACTTCTTAGTCTTATTAGATACTATAGCGGAACATGCTAGTAGCACGGTATTAATACTCACAAGTTTACGAAGCAGATGAATAGTACTATAGCTATTGCGGAAGTCCTTCTACTTAAGATAAAGATATGCCTTATCCTATACCTATAGACCTAGTATCGGCTTAATCGTACGTACGACCTCTTAGAAAGCTAAAGTAATAGCTTGTTTAGGGCTATAGATAATGTAGTTGTATTTGCCGTTCTTAATGTCGTTTAGCATCTACAGGTCCTTCTTAAGGTTGTCGGCGGTTAGAACGCACACATTAACTAAGCCGTATTCTTCTAGACTAAGCTATCGGACAGCCTACTCGATGTCTTCGCCCTACTCTTCGGCGATCCGAGTAAGAGGTACGATTTGAAGTGTTATTATACTAGTTAATAGTATAAAGGCCTAGAATACTAATGCCTTGCCTATACTAGTACGAGCGATTATAAGGACATCTTGCTAGCTAAAGATCAAAGCGAGAAGCACTATAACCTGCAAGTTAGAAGGCTCTAGCGATAGGTCGCGTAGAGGATGTAGCAGCTTTAAGATCTTATAGAGACCGTTGCGGATAATCTAGCGTTAGAAGTTTAAGGCAGACTTATACTAACTAGCATTCTATACTAACTGCTAGACTTGTTATAGTAGGACACCCTTATTCTCGATCTTAGTATAACCGATACTAAAGTATGTCTCCTACTCTTTATCCGAAGTATCGATAGTAGGTATCGTAGGGGATAGCTCGTATATCTACGTTAGCTCTTCGCGTATAATAGAGCTACGATAAAGCGTAGGAGCTCGAGGTTAGTATGTTAGTAGATCTAGTCGGCGCGATAGTCCCGTAGTAGTAGTAGTAGTAGTAGTAGTACCTCCTCGACTACGATAAGATAGACGGCTACGAGTACTACTACGACTACGACTAGCATTTACCTTTGCTGCCTTACGCTAGCGAGCGGAGAGGTTTAAGTCTTCGCTAGGCATACTACGCTTACTATAGCTCGGATTGTTAGAGCGGAGGTATTCTTAAGCGAAATTGTTCTTATTGTTCGAGGTATCGCGAAAGCAAGTCTATAAAGAAGTGTCGCGTCGCGTATAGTATATATAGACGTACGGACTAAGAACATACGGGAATATACGGTAGTCCGCGCTATTACGTTAACACGTCTCTACTTGCAAACACTAATTCGGACTTACGTACTAATCTACGAGGACCTTCTAGAACTAACCGCCGTACTAAGGCATATACACATATGCGTACTATTAGCTAGCTAAGCGACCTCCGCTTATCGACTAGAATACAACACTAGAACGTCGCACCGATATAAATAGTATATAGAATGTCTCGAAATTAGACGGACAACAAGCTCTAAGTGTTAGCGGGTAAAAAGAGGGGGTTCGAAATATAGCGAGTTTAGATAGTCTCCGCTACTTAGTTGTAAAGGCATAAATACAATATAATATAGTACTCGGTCTAGCACAATACCTACTTAGATTCGCACGCTCTATAACCTCTAAGTATTCACTTCTCGAGATATAGGTATTACGAAATAGGTGTCTACTAACCTATAGCTAAAGCCGGCTAGCAGAGCAAAACCCGGCTTAGAAGATTAATAATATCTCAACGCTACAACGTCGTATACATTTCATTTTTGATTATTTGAGCTTAGAATTGCACGCGCTATAGCATCTAAGTATAATATTTGTGTATTTCGCTTTGCGCGCTGAGTTGGAAATTCTAGCTATCCGAAAGTAACCTTTTATATTTAGACCCTTGCTACGCAAGGCGATTATTTCTAATAACCGAGTCCGAAGTCGAATCCGAGCCTAAATCCGAGCCTGCGCACAAGGGTCTAATAGGAGATAGCTTCTACTATAATAGCTTACTACGGACCTCCTTCTTACTGCTATAGTCTATCTATATATCCTTCTATAGGTTGTTACGGAAGAGGGTTATACGCCTGTTCTTAGTACTTAGGCTTGAACTAAGGTTACGCTTAGCTCTACGTCTACTGCCCTAGACAACCTCTAGCTTATAGAGTGCCTGTTCCTCTTGCTAACGCTTCTATTTATTAGCAATTAACGAGTCGTCCGGATTATAGCGCCGGATAAAGTTATATAGGCAGACAAGGGCATAGACAAGAGCTACCTATGTCTCCTTATTAAATACCGGACCCTTAGTGTCTCTTAATATCTTAAAGCGCTCCTTTAGTATACTAAACACTCGCTCTACGACGTTGCGTAAGCTAGAATACCGTAGGTTGAATAACTCCTTACTATCCTTAGGCCTTCTATCGCTACTAGACTACTCCTTTAAGTAATATCGCTTGCCTCGGAAGGGTACGAGTGTTAAGCGAGTACTTAGATAGCCGGCATTAGCAAGATAGTACTTATTAGGTAGACAGTTAGCACCGAAGCCTTCTATTTCGCGAGCGTGCAATAGTATACGACTATCGTTTATAGAGCCTTCCTATCTAGCAAGTACGTAAGTAAAGAGCATATTGAAGTCTATAACTACTAGCACATTCTGCGAGACAGAGCCCTTCCTATTACGCTATAGCACCTGTTCTTAGCGTCTAATATATGCTAGAACGTAGCTTCCGTCGAGGGCTCTAATACAGTCCTTAAACTAGGGGTAGAACTTGCCCGTTCTACGAGCGTTTGTCTTACTTAATATCTTCGAAGGAATGCTATTATAGTCCGGCTCTTTAACAACCTTATTATATAGGTTTAACAATGCACTTAAGACTATATAGAAGCTCTTACCTATACTATCTTTAGACCTATAGAAGACTAGGTCTACCTAGCGGAAGCTAAACGCTAAGCCTACGATTATAAGGAAGTGTATTAATCTCTCTACGGCAGTAAGGTGCATTGTTAGCTCTAATCCGTACCTATTTAAGGCACTCAAAATGTGCTTGTAGGCGGCTACGCGTACCTACTAAGTGCGAGCGAAGCTTTCGCACTCCGCCGAGCTAATAGTATAGCGCCGTCGTTATCGTATTAATTACTTTTGCTAGCGAGAAGGCAAGCTATTAGTATCTATAGAGTAACTTAGGCTAAAAAGGCGTGTTAGTAAAGCTATTAGTATCTATAGAGCAACTTAGGCTAAACGGGCGTGTTAGTAAGCGTCGTACTACCTATATAATCGGCGTAAGCGATTACGACTATAAGCGGCAAGCCGCTTATAATCGCGATCTGTGCTTACGGCTCTATAGCAGGTAGCCTAAGTAAAAGTTATAACAAAGAAGGAATTTAGGGCAACCTATATTAAATATTTAAACTAATTCTTCTATTTATCGCTCCTAAAGTCTTATACTTCATCGCTGTCTAGGAAGTCTAGCGAACCTATTAGAGTAGCTAGATCGATTAGAGCCTATATAGTTAGATTAACGGCTGCTAGACCCGCTTGTATATTAGCGGCATACTAGCGTTAGAAGGCAGCAAGGGCTTCCTAGCGCTTATACTCGAGCATAGCTTCTCGCTAGCGCTGTTACGCCTCGTAGGCTATATATCGGTCGGCCTCGGCTCTAGTATACTTATCGCGAATAGCTTCCTAGAAAGCGGTTGCAAAGGCCTTAGGTTCTAGCAGCTGTCTACTCTAAGTAGACCGAGCGTAGATATAGGCCTTATTATCGATTTAGTCGTAGATAACCTAAAGGTATCGACGTCGGAGACCCTAATAGTACGGATAGAGATCCTAAGTGTAGGCAAGAATTTGTTTACTAGCAAGATAGAAGATAATATACTCTGTAACTAGAGGCCCGCAGCTATAGGGATTAGGCTACTATGTAACTGCATTATTAGCAGTCTTAATATAAGTCTAGGTAGCTAGCTTTAGCTAACGAGCATTCTGTATATACGGAAAGCAAGACAGGAGATTAGTAAGGGCGGTAATAAACCGGCCTCTAAAAGGACTAATTGTACGCTTGCTATTAATGCTACCCTATATGTTCTACGTCTAGACAACACTATTAACGGGATCAATTAGTCTAGCGATAAAGTATAACGCAGAAAAGCATATAGCGGAAACACGCCTAATCTCCGTAAACCCGAGTTTAAGGAGGTATATAAGTAGTGTATTAGTATTGGGCTAGTGCTAGACTCGCGTATATTTAGTCTTATAAGCATCCTACTGCTTAGAAGAAATAGGCTTGTTATTAGATGCTGTCGGGAAGTTAGGGTCTGCGATTGCTTTTACGGCTATACGGAATATATCGATGCTATATTCTATACTATTTGTAGTCTCTATGTACTACACCGATTCTTGGTCTCCGTACATAGGCGTAATAAACTAATAACCTAGAAGTAGGTAGGCATTAAGGCATACGAGCCGGTCGATGTCTTCTACTATATACTAGGCAAGGTAGTAGTCTAAGTTACCCTCTTCCGGATATAGAGCTATACGTATATACGACCTTAGTAATACAGGAAGGATCCCTCGCTTCTTAAAAGGGAACTACACATTCGGGTTAACGCTTAGAGGATAAT
This sequence comes from Pseudocercospora fijiensis CIRAD86, assembly GCF_000340215.1. Taxonomy (NCBI): domain Eukaryota; kingdom Fungi; phylum Ascomycota; class Dothideomycetes; order Mycosphaerellales; family Mycosphaerellaceae; genus Pseudocercospora; species Pseudocercospora fijiensis. The sequence continues at coordinate 5,163,849 of NW_006921535.1, forward strand.
TACCGTAGACTGCCTCTTTGCTAAATTCTATAGCAAGATCGGCAATGTAATATATCGGATAGTCGACGGGATACTTCTATATAGTCTAAAGATACTCCTTGCGATTAATAGTAGAATCGCGCTTAGTAGGATAAAGCGCCTCGGTTCTAAATATATCCTATAGTATAGCTTCTGCTTCCGGATCGCGGAAGATGCTAGAACGGTAGAGTTAGCAATAGAAGGATATAGCGAGAGCAACAATATCCTTTAAGCGATTATCTAGGTCGGTATTAGAAAGTGCTAGTTCATCTTTCGCGCGGCGATTAGCAAGATCTGCTAATTCATCGTTATTAAGGTCTGCCGCGCGTCTAGGTATAAGTATAGGCGGTATAGCGACGACGCGGGCAGAAGGCTCGCCCGTAGCGCCGTTAGGGGGCAATATTGCTAGATTAGTAGCATATAACTGCTACTAAAGACGTTGCTTATAATACTGTAGGTTGTAGACAAAGCGACGGTTCTCGAGAGCCTCTTAGTAATAACTGCGGACGTAATTCGCCCTATGTAGCGGCAACGGCTTAGGGCTAACGTTAGATAGTAGGTAGACGTAACTAGAAGCTAATTTAAAGCCCTCCGTCTCGTTATCGCGAGAATCCGAAGTAATCTAGCGTTAGTTGTTGCTACTAAGACTAAGACTATATAGGAGAGCGTTAGAGAAGCCGCTAAAGTCGAAGAAACGAGAGCTAGGCTATAGCGATATAGGAGGGTTAGGCAAACACTAGTTGCGGCGTCGTAGTTTATCTGCTACTCTTATACGAGGAATAGCGCCCTTAGTAAGCTCGTTCTAGAGGCGGTCGTAGTCGAAAGCTCCCTCGATTATTAATCTACGGAACTCTTTTACTCGTAAGAACGTAACATAGGTTAAACTAGATAAGAACTCGGGACCTAGCTTAACGACAGCGCGGTCTAGCGTTATACCCTAAGCCTTATACACCGTTAAAGCATAGGAGACAGTAAGTAGAAACTGTTCCCGCTAATCGCTCTCTATACTATCTAGACCCCGCAGTGGTTCGGGTTGGTTTAGTTTGGTTTACTAAGCCGAAACTCTAGTTTGGTTTAGGTTGGTTTGCTAAGCAACTATATAAGTAGCTAGTTCGAACTATATAATTTATCGGTTTTTAAGAAGTGTACGAATGTATACGTAGCTTTAAGCAAGCCCTTTGTAAGACTTAGCAGTATAGCCGGCAGCGTAGCCGGCATTTTTAGTCCTTAGTACTTATAGAATTTTCAAATCCTACTTAGGCTACGTAGTTGTATAAAGGTACTTATATAACCTCAAATCTATAGACAATTAGCTAAGGGCACTAACTAATCAAAAGCATATATATACATATAAGGCATTATAGTTCAGTTCGGAAACTGTACTCCTTAGGTATAAATTTTATCCTTTCGTTTACGGTTCAATTCCCTAACTACTTAGTAGAATGTCTTTATCTAGATCTAGGTAGAACTTATCGATTTCCGTCGAAGCTCTCCTTAAGAAGTTCTAGCACTTTCCTACTAAACTATACTCTAATATTAAGTACTAGGATAGCTCCTCCCTCGATATCGGCACTATATACGAAACAGCTATAAGGCAGCTCTATAGGGCGTTCTACTAGTTACTCGCTATACTACGGCCGAATGCTAGTTCGTTCTTTAGAACTCTAGGTCATTTAGTAGATATTAAGGATAGGGCAGGTAGTAACTTCGTATTATATAAGGAAGTAGAGGCTGCTATAGAGGAGTCTTTCAACCTATAGAAGATAGTAAAAGATATAGAGGTAGCTATAGGTCTAGGTACCTAGTTAAATTTCTAGTAGGTAGAGTATAAGGATATTTAGTAGGAGTATTAGGTAGAGTTGCGAAAGCAGGTATATAATATAGTCTAGAGAATAGGGATAATGCCTATAACTATAAATATTAGGTTCTTTAATCTTCCTCCTTTTTTCCTTGTTTTCTTTTTATAAAAATCCAAACTAATACAAATTAACTAGAATGTCTATCTTCTTTAAGTTCTTTGTAAGACCTAGCAGCGTAGCCGGCAGCGTAGCCGGTAGCGTAGTCGGCCTTTTTACTCCTAAGTACTAACGGGTTTTTCGAAGACTTCTATTCTATACGGCTAATAAAGTATACTATACTATATAGGTATGCTTAGAGAGTATTTAGAGCGCGGTATATAGCGCCGTATAACAGCGGCTTATTTCGCATATAGAAAAGCTTATAGACGACACTATAAACATCCTTCCTACTAGTATATCTATCCTATCTAGCACTATCTCGAATACAGACATTCTAGCCTTTTAGAATCTAATCGAGTGCTTTAAAATCCTTGTCTATAATCGTTATACGCTTCGCGTAGATAGCTATAAGGTTAACCGCTAAAATAGTATTAGTATAGTCCGAAAAGAGGTAGAAGAGAAACATATATTCGAAGATACGAACTAGGTAGGCTTCTATAGCCTCTTAAAGGGCGCCTATCGCGGAGGCTTAGAAGCGAAGGTCCGTTCTATAATCCTAGGCAATTTCGCGAACAAGTCGTTAGAAAGGAGCTTTACGGATTAGGAGCTTAGAACTCTTCTAATACTACCGAATCTTACGGAGGGCTACGGCTAAAGAAGGATTAGTAAAAAGACAGTAAGAATGCCGGCTACGCTACCGGCTACGCTACCGGCTACGCTACCGGCTACAAATATAACTTACTTCCTAGGCGCTATCGACGCTTCGCACGATTACTACTAGTAGTAGAAGCGCTGTTTGTCGTCTTACGTAGAGCCTTGCCCGCCGTTGTCTTACGTAGAGCCTTGCCCGCCGTTGTCTTACGCGGAGCCTTGCTCGCGACGCCCTTTCTAGTACCGGAGCTAGCGGTAGCAGTAGTAGCTATCTTGCGTTAATGTACTATACTCGTTCTATTATTTCCGATCTTATTACGACCCGTAGAAGTAGTAGGTCCCTTCTTACGAGGCGTCGTAACTTAGTTAAGTAGACTCGCTATTATAAAAGTCGTCGAATTGAGGAAAAAAGTACGTTACGAAGGTATACGAAGGTACGCGCGGAGCGAGGGTATTGCGGAGGTAGTAGATAGAGAGCGTAGAGGTATAGGTATCGATACGAAGGTTGAATATAGCGAGAGAGGTAGTATCGCGGTATCGCTAGGCAATAGAGTAAGCTTCGCGTAAGCCTATATTATAGTAACGTTAGAGTAAGGAAAGAAGGCAGGCACGGCTAAAAAAGGCAGGTACGGCTAAAAAAGGCAGGTACGGTAGACTTTGAAATATAGCCGGTATATATAGCCGGTATAGTAATAGGCGAAAGCCTCCTTTTAATAAATAGCCGGCGTAATAATAGTATCCTACTATAGTATAGATATTCTTTAGTAATACCTTTACTAGCTATAGTAATCTTATAAGTAACCTAGGCCTATTGCTAGTAAATATAATAAATATCAGGTAGGCTATACTAAACAAGCTAGTTATTTAGTAGGAAAAGGCCTACTACCGTCTCTATATGCCGGCTACGAGTGCCGGCTATCGCTCTAAATTTAACTCCGCCCTATCTCGGAGGCTAAGGTACCGAGCGGAAACCCTATAGCTTATATTTACTCGGTTGTCGCGGAGCGCTTATAGGTAAGGTATTAGAAAAGAGTATAAAAAGTACGAGAAGAGTATCCTAGGATATAGGTCGTAAGTGAATAAGAGTAGCACGCCTAGTTATTTATATAGTACGTTACTCTATACGACTAAGAGCCTATATTATCTTATACTTCGCTTATAAGACCTCGACTCTACTAGTATACTATCGATCTCCTCCTCGGTCGCTAATACGCTGTCTTAATTCTTCTTCGAGTTGCTAGACTTAGTGCGTATCTATAGCTATGCAATAGCGCTACGTATTATAGAGAATTTCTCGTTAAAGTTTCTCTCTCGTAGGCTTGCTATCTACCTCGTAGTATAAAGGATTAAAGTACTAATACTAAAGAATCTCCTTATAGTTAGGATGCTAGGGCTCCTTAGGACCTTTGTGTTTTAGGTCTAAATAGAGACGTATTATAAACGTTCTATCGCCCTTTCGCTTACTATCCGCTAGGTCGCGATATACGAAGAAACTAATCTAAATGTAGCTCGTCTCTATAATAGCCGGGTAAATATAGAGCGCTAGGTTTCTACTTCGTACTTTAGATTTAGGGACGGCGCGGAGATAAAATTAGAAATATAGCCGGCACCTATAGCCGGTAAAAGGATGCGAAAATGGGCCTCCTCCTAGGTTAATCTAACGACTAAATACAATTTCTAACTAATCCGCTATAAACCGACGCCGAATTTTAGCTAGAAGCTATATATCTTTATTTTGAAGAGTAACCCGCTTCGTATAGATAGCAAGGAGGTTTAAAAGCTTAAGCTCGGTTACGAGAAATGCCTCCGTAGCTTCCTAAAGAGTACTAATCGCCTTAGCCGTAAATCGTATACTAGACCGAAAATCTAATGTAATTTCTTAGACGAGTCGCTAGAAGGGAGTCTTAGGGATTAAAAGCTCGGTCCCTCTTTTGTTTTAGAAAAGCCGGATCTAGCGAAGGGTAATAGTACCTAGTTTAAAGCGCCGCTTCTTTGTCGTCGAGTCCTGCCTTGTTCCCTTTCTTTTAATAGAAAGATAACTTTTCTTCGCGATAGTCTTTATCCGCCTACTCTTTTTAGCCTTCTCTTGTCTACCTATAGCCTTCTTATTTTTCGGTACTGTTTTCCGAGGAACCCCCTTCCTTCGTATATACTACGGAGAGCCTTACTCTTCCGATATCTCGTTCTCGCTACGGTCTCCCTATACTTAGCTTGCTTTACCCTTGCCCTTTAGCCTCTAAAGATATTTATCTACGCGTTTAGGCGACGAGGGTATATCGGTAGGACCTAGAAAATTAATAAGCATATAATCGTAAGGAGATATTAATGCTTCTTGCCTTCTAGACTAAATAGTCTTCTATTAAACCGCCTTAGTAGGTTATCGTTAGATTCGAATAAAGGATAGTAGCTTAAGGAAGGGGAGGTAGCCGGCTTAGGAAGGCCCGAAGAGCCGAATCCTTAAGGCATATTTGTCTTTAAGAATATAGGGAAAGGGAAGAAGGAGAGGAAGAGCGAATAGAGAATTAGAAATAGTCCGTAGGTAAGCGGGGTCGGTTGCTATAGCAACTAGTCTGTTTAGGTCCTAGGAATTCGAAACACATTTCGGATATATACCGGCTATATACGCCGGCTATATTACCTTGTACGTAAACGCTTCGTCTCCTTAAAGCTGCTCTAAGCCTATATACGTTTCCGCTTCTCGACCCGGTATCGCCTTCTACCTCCGCCCTCCTCCTCTTCGTTATCGCTAATTAGGGTTTCGCTTAGACTAAATTTCGTATTCTCTTCGCGCTCCTAGGTTTCTTCGATCTTAAGGTTTTCTAATTCCTCGATTAACTCCTTTAGTATAATCTTTAGTAACCTACCTTAGCGATTCTAGTAGAGGAGATAGTATTAGAATACTATAATAGATTCGAAGGTAGTAGGCGAGTATGTTCGATTAAAGCGGCCCTAGTAACGAGCGATACTAAAAGACCTCTTATAGCCTATACCTACGCTCGGGATAGCGAGGACGTCCCGAGCGACCGACGCTATCGTTAGAAACTTAGGCTCTAACCGCTACTATATAGCGAGAATATCGTCTCCGAATTCGTCTAGAAGACCGGTAAGATCTAGAGATTATTAGCCCTCTTTCCGAGCCTACGGGTTTGTACTTACTCGCGCGCCGATAGAGATCGAACTCTTCTTTATTTACTTTAGTAGTTGCTTCCTCTTCTGCCTCTACTTCCTACCTACGAAACAGATATAATATCGGAGCCTTCTAAACCTTCTTTTTCTTTATAGGAGCTGCATTTAGACTAGTTTCTTTCCGACGCTCGTAGAATATCTTTTCTAGAATAGTCTAGTAATGCTTCGGCTATACCTCGTCCGCCTTCTATTCCGGCCTCTACTAGTATATATCCTTTTCTACCGGGTTAAGCAAGTACGCAACGCTATAGATATCCCCGAACGACTTAAAGGTAGTACTATAATATTTATATAACTTAGTATAGGAGGTGTCTATAGCTTTCGTTATAGCTACTTTCTAGGGAACGCTCTTCTTAGCTAGCTTAGCTACGGTTTCCTCGAGCTCGTTAAAGAGCTAGTTATAGTACGTAAAGACAAGGTAGATCGTCGGTCCTCGGGTTCTTCTAATCGTAGTAGTAACCTTCGCGTAATGCTTACTAATATCGACGAGATACTCTGCTTAGCGCTATTTAGCGGCGGTAAGGCCGAGCTACTTAATACCCTCGGAACTCTAATAGATCTCGAGAGCGGTACGTAAAGTACATCCCTTCGTAACTATATAGAAAGTCGAATCGAACCGGGTCTTAACGTCTTATATAAAACGGAGTAGGCGCTAAGGAGGCCGCTTTTACTATCGCTTATTCTATGCGATATTCTAGGCATCGGTTTTAGGGCGCTCGATTAGGTTCTTTTAAATAGCCTCGAATCGGTTATATCTCTATAAGCTCGAGTTCGTATATATTGCTAGACGACGAAGCTAGAGAAAAAGAGTTAGAACTGTACTAGGTTGCCGGCTATAGGTGCCGGCTACGGACAAAAGTTATACCTTATATAAAACGAGAGCGAGGCTCTCTACCTTATCCCGTCTTATTGCTATAATAAGTTTCTCGACTTTCGACTTTGCTTTATCCTTATCTAGGATCTTCTATTAGTCGTCGTTTAATAGTGCAATTTTAAGCGTCTTAAAGAGGGCTCGGATCGCGATTTAAACTATATAAGTGTTAGGACTAAAGAGGTTATACGTAATTGGCATATAACCGGGCTCGAGTGAAGCTAGGGTCTCGATGCCTTAGGTAGGGCTTGGCGCTTAGCAGTAGGCTAACTTGCCTGCCTTCCTCCCTCTCCTTCTAGCTCCTTATCGAATACTACTCGTACCTACTACTACCCTATCTACCTGCTAACATACCCTTCTTATATAGTATTCGATCTACCCTTTAAGGGTAGTAGCTAGATAGTCCTTATTTCAAGCTTTTAGCGGTATAGCTACAAACAAGACTAATCTAACTATATTGCGCCTAAAGAACAGGACCTATACGTACTATTCTATCGAAACAACCGTACCAATTATCAAGCAAGGCCTTCTATACGGCCCATTATACTAAGTTAAGCATACTAGGCCGATATCTACTAATTCCGCTATATCCGTATCTTAGGGGCTAATAATACATTATTAGTGTCGCCCCTTATAATAGCTAGTTTATTACGAAACAACAACCGTGCTGCCGCTAGCAGTGCTAACAACGACAATGCTAGTAGCACAGTGCCTACTAAAGTGCCTACTAAAGTACCTGCTAAAGTGCCTCCTACTAAAGAGCCTACTACTAAGCCTGCTAAAGAACCTGTAACTCTAGGTAACGACCTAGAATTGCCTATCGACGACATTCTTAACAACATTGTTAATCGTCGATATAGCTAACTAGCCTTTAGTCCTTAACTAGTAGGGAGACTTTAAGAAGCTACTTAAAACAGGCTTACTGCTTTACGCTAAGAACAATAGTTAAAGGATAACCTTCTTAAGCTTCGCCGCCTTTAGGAAGCCCCGACAACTAAACTAATAGTAGGGCCTTCCTTACTAACTATTTAAAAGAAGGATGCTAAACTTAAGGATTGTACCGTATTCGATAGCTCTAGTCGAAAACAATATAACGACTATATTCGTAACTATAAGCTCAACTAGCGCAATGCACCGAGAGCGCTGCTAGATAACTATTCCTTAGTCGTCTATGCTATGTAGTACATCGATAGAGACCTAAAACGTACCTAGAATAACTATTTCGACTCCCTCGACGACTAGACCGCTATTTAGTAGCAGACCTACAAAACTATTATACTAGATACCCTTAGAAACCCTATACTAAGGCAACAATATACTTAGGACCTGTATCTTCGAGCTAAACAGAAGACTAATCAATCGGCCCGCTCGTTTAAGGCCTATTTAAAAACCCTTAAAGACGACCTTCCGCCTAAGACTAATTCTATATAGATCTCCGAGATATGCCTAAAACTTAGATAGGAACTTATCCTCGAATTGGACCGTCGCCGTATGTTCGAACAAGCTAACCTAATACGTATTCAATTCATAGTCGAAGTGGAAACAGCCGAACGAGCTATCTAGCTCTAATAACGACTAGAATCGAGGATCCGGCTAGCTAGTACTAACCGCGGCAATCGTAGTAGCCGCGGAGGAAACTAAGGTTCCTACTATAACAATAATACTAACAATAGGAATAGTAACAATAACCGTAGAAAAGGCCGTAGCCGCCGGCTATATAGAGGAGGCCGCGATAGGGGCCGTAGAAGGGGCTCGTATCCCTATAATGCTAACCGCTCGGCTAATAATAGCAACAATAGCTACAGCAGTCTACTAACCGGATTGAAGTGCTTTAACTATAACAGCACTAGCTATCTACTAGGCTAATACGACAAACCTAAGGACTAGGCCCGAATTGACCGTGCTTCCGCTAAGTATAGGAAACACCTTTTAGCAGCTAACGCTACCCCTATAGGCTAACCTTCGAAAAAAGAGTAAGCGCCGCACTAACTATTAGCCTTATACGGCGTAAGACTATCGACATTGTGCTAGCTATTATACGTACCTATCTCGTATCGGACTCGCATAGCAACAATTATAGAGCTAAGGTTATACTAGACCCGGGAAATTCAGTTAGTGCCCTTATTAACTATCGCCTAGCTAAGCAATTAGACCTCCGACAATTGCCTAGGACTAACCTGCTAACCCTTACTTAGTTTAATAACGCTCGGCACTTAACCTATAGAGCCTACTATATCTATATAGTACTAAGAGATAACCTCGGCAACGAGCGCATTCTAGACTTTACTACCTACGTAGTAGACATAGACGACCTCCTATCTAATATTGTTATTAGCAACCCTGTTCTTAAGTACTACGCTATAGCTATAGACCTAGGCAGCTAACAGTAGCGATTTAGGATCGCTAGGAAAGAGGATATTAAGCACATTAATATTAGCGAGTGCCCTAACGATATTAGGGTCCTGTTTATTAGCAACTTAATACCCGCCTTAGCTAATCCAACTGCCGACCTACTCGGTAGTAATAACGATAAACCTATACCCCCTAATAGTATAGACCCTAATTAGCTTGCTCGCATACTAGAGCCTATTCGAGAGACCTATATTAATATATTCAAATACTACTTAGTATCGACATTGCCTATATTCAAAGAGACGGATTATAAGATTAATATTATAGAGGGCAAAGAGGTCCCTTTTGGACCCCTCTATAACCTTAGTGAACGAGAGCTTACTATATTGCGTAAGTACCTAGAGGAAAACCTAGCTAATAGTCGAATTCGGTACAGTAATAGCCCTGCTAGTACACCTATCCTATTCGTACTAAAGAAGGATAGTAGCCTACGCCTATATGTCGACTATCGTAGGCTTAATGCTGTTACTATTAAAGATCGCTATCTACTCCCTCTTATTAATAAAACCCTCGATCGCCTTTCTAGGGCTTACTACTATACTATACTAGACATTAAGGATGCGTACTATCGTATCCGCATTCGTAAGGGTAACGAATGGAAAACAGCCTTCTATACTCGCTATAGCTATTTCGAGTACTTAGTTATACCATTTGGGCTAGCTAATGCCCCTACTATATTCTAGTCCTATATCAATCGGGCCCTATTAGGCCTATTAGACTATCTCTGTATAGTTTACCTAGATAACATCCTAGTTTATATACATTTACCTAATATTGCAGAATACTAGGCCGTAGTGCGCAAGGTCCTCGACCGCCTACGAGCCTATAGACTGTATTACAAACCTTCTAAATACACCTTTGCTACTAAAGAGGTATTATTCCTTAGCTTCCTTATTTCAACCGAGGGTATTAAGGCTAATCCTAATCGGATTAAAACCATTACTAAATAGCCTGTTCCTACGTTAATTAAGGAACTATAGTCGTTCCTCGGCTTCGCTAATTTCTATCGTCGCTTTATTAAGAGCTATTTACGGCATATAATGCCCCTAACTAAGCTTACTAAAACTAAGGCTAACCTAACTAGAGAGTTCAAATAGACTAACAGAGCACAAGCCGCTTTTAACGGCCTAAAGCAACGCTTTACTAATGTCCCCTTGTTATACTATTTCGTACTAAGCAAGCAGATCCGAATTGAGACTAACGCTTTACAGTTCGCTATATCGGCTATTATATTATAGCAATTAGATAATGACTATTACTAGCACCCGATTGCCTTCTTTTTACGAAAGATAATCGATATAGAGCGTCGATATAAGACCTACGAGTAAGAGCTCCTAGCTATTGTCGAGGCCTTTAAGCATTAGCGCTACTATCTCGATAGTACTTAGCATACAATTTAGGTCTATACGGACTATAACAACCTCCGTAGAATCACGAAGGTTACTAGGGTTATAGGTCGATAGGCTAGATAGGCCGTCTACCTCGCCGGGTTCGATTTTAATATATTATATCGGCTAGGCGTAAGTAACCCTACTAATAGCCTATCGAGGCGGCCTAACTACGATAGCGAGCCTTAGTATATTAATTCATTGTTTCCAACCCTGTAGTATAAGATTGCTATAGCCCGTATTGTTAATAAGTAAGCGTAGGATAAGCGGACTTCCGGACTCCGCGGCGGCAACAAATACTATAGCGGAGTTATCGTTCTTCTAGTATACGTTAAGAAGGACGTAGATCGCTCGAGCTATAATAACTCGATTGAAGATATTGCTATCTATAGCGATAGCACTATAGAAGAGGTTGTAGTAGTTCCGGCTGCTAGTACTATTAGATATATATAATACGTACCTCGTTCGACAGCGAGGGTACTATTAAATAACCTTATAAATAGGGATAGTCAATCGTTTATAGATAAGCTGTTACGTACTTAGTAGAGGGACGCCTTTGCTGTCGAGCGCATTAATAAGCTTGTAAGTAGACGGGCGACTCGATCTAGTAAGAGTAATAACTAGTCGATCGACGACAAAGGTTACTTAAAGTTTAAGGGCAGATATTATGTCCCCGCTAAACAATCGATTAGACAAGAGCTTTTAAAGAGGCACTATAATAGTAAGCTCGCTAGTTACTATAGTATAGAGAGGTCGTACGCGTTGCTATCGCGTATATACTACTAGCTAAATAGTAAGCGGTATATAAAGGAGTATATATAGACCTATATAGTATACTAGCGAGTTAAAGCACCGAAGTACTTGCCGTTCGGCGAGTTGGCTTCGCTCCCTATTCTAAAGAAGCTATTTGCTAAGCTAATAATAGACTTTATTATAGGCCTTCCTCCTACTAAGCGTAGGGGTAGCAAGGACGTATACGATGCTATCCTTATTATAGTAGATCGATTTACTAAAGGCGCTCGATACATCCCGGCGCGCAAAGATTAGACTGCTATTAATATAGTAGAGGCGCTATAGACTAACATCTTCTATACCTATTAGGGAACCCCTAAGGGGATAGTCTCCGATAGGGGCTCGACATTTACATCGCACTACTAGAGCGAAATATGCCTATAGCTGAGACTAAAGCATCGGCTATTAATAGCCTTCTATCTACAGACTAACGGTTAAATAGAGAGGTAGAATGCTACCCTATAGTAGTACCTACGCAGCTACATTAATAAGAACCCCAAGGATTGGGTTAACCTCCTATAGCCTATAGAGTTTGTATACAACAATAGTGTACACTTATCAACTAAGGTTTCGCTATATATAGCTATAATAGGGTAAAACGCTGCCCTACTATAAGATCTATTTACCTCGCTCGAGGCCGAGCGTAAGGAAAGGGAAGCGCGTTAAGTACTAGAGACACTAGCGGCAATAGAACGTGTCTAGAAGATGCGAGAAATCTATACTAAGATAGCCGAGAAGTTAATAAAGGCCTAAGAGTACTAAAAGACCTACTACGATAAGCACTATACGCTAATAACCTTCAAACAAGGCGATATAGTTATACTTAGTACGAAGAACCTCCGTATCCGCAAACACCTATTATCTAATAGCAAAACAAGGCCTAAGCTCGCACTAAGATACATTGGCCTATTCCGCATTCGAGAGGCTAAGGGTATACAGGCCTATTAGTTATAGCTTCCTCCTTATTATACTATCTATAACACCTTCTATATCTCCCTCCTCAAACCGTACTACTAGCGCGAAGGCGACGAAGCGCCTACTAAGTTAGAAGAAGTCTTAGCTAATAGCGAAGAACTATAGTCTATAGAACGTATCCTAAACTATCGGACTAGGTAAGGCAAGAAGGAGTACCTCCTAAGATAGTAAGGCTATTTACCTAAATAGGACTTGTAGGAAGCCGAAGACTCTTTTAAAGATATAACTAAGTTGTTAGATAAGTATTAGACTAGTATAAAGAACAAGAAGAAGGCTAAGGGCTATAATGTCGCTTAAGAACAATGCTACCCCTAGGGTGCTATTAGCTAACTAATTAGAGACAAGCAATTGTTAGTAACAAAGGATAATAAGACTACACTAGGCGCGCTACGACGCGTTAATCAATCAATCGCATGCTCTTTTAAGGGCTCTACCTCTTTACTAATACGCCCTATAAGGCCCTTCTCCTAGTATTTAGGTCCCCCTCTTGTTCCTTTATTCTATTAAGGCCTAAGGCCTAGGCGGTCGATAGAGGCGGCGCGCGCGCGCGTAGGCGAATAGTGTTAGTAATAATAATAGTAACGACGGCGTTACGCTTATACTAAAGGGCGACACGGCCGGCGCGGCTATATTAGTAACGGTGTTACGGAGTATATTATTAGTCGAAGAAAGAAATCGAAAGCAAGGTAAAGTTAGCGCTAAGACGACTAGCGCTGCTATTATTAATATTACTTGCTATTATCGCTACGCCTATAGACACAACCTTACCTACACTACGAGCCTAAGGCACCCTTGATTAAAACTTTAATTAAAGCCTTAAGCCTATTAAAGGTTTGATCAAAACTTTAAGGCTAAGTTAAAACTTTAACTAAGTTAAAAGATTGAGCGACTAATAGACTAACTAAGGGCAAAACTATAGAGCTAAGCTAGCCGGGGTCGATCTTGCGGATAATAGGTTACTCCTCGATCTTTCTAACCCTTTAAGCGAGGCGAACCTCTACTACTACACTTATAATAGCCTTTACCTATAGAAACTAGAAGAACTGAGTTTTTTAAAAAGATATAATTAGTTGACACTTAAAGGCTGCTAAACCTAACTAATTTAGGCTAGCGAAACTACGATAGTAAATAATAGCCCTTATAATAATAAGAACAACCCTCGGAACGGACAAACCCTCGGAGCGGACATTTCTAGGTCTATTAGAGTAGACGCAAAGAACTCGTACGACATTACTTAGAACGGAGGCAGTGCTACAATACCTCGTACGTCTACCTATTGCAGTAGGGAAGACGCGCTCGTATTATAATTAGTCGATAGCCCTCAATTCTTATAGATACATATCACTTTATAGTTTATTGCATATAGAGATAGCGCAGTTAGAGTTGTATATTGTATTGTTTAGAGGTAAAGTTTGATATAGTTATATAATCGGTAGTTATACGTTCGATTTAGCGCGGACTAAGCGGCTTATTAGGCCTACTAAGTTAGTAGCAATAGAGGTTGGGGCTAGAACAAAGACCGGCTACAAGGGCGCGGCCTTTAGAAGGGAAGCGCATATTAGGACTAAAGAGGTTATACGTAATTGGTATGTAACCGGGCTCGAGTAAAGCTAGGGTCTCGATGCCTTAGGCAGGGCTTAGCGCTTAGTAGTAGGCTAACTTGCCTGCCTTCCTCCCTCTCCTTCTAGCTCCTTATCGAATACTACTCGTACCTACTACTACCCTATCTACCTGCTAATACACCCTTCTTATAATAAGCGAGATAGGGAAACTTCTATAGGGATGCAACTAGCAACGACGTCGGCTCCGATTTAATAGGGCTAGGGCTATTAATAAGCTCCTCTTTATCGTTATTATCGTGCGTATTATCGTACGTATCCGGAATCGTAGCGAGCTTAATATTCGGAAGATTAAGCTAGATTGCAGACCTTGTAATCTCCTCTACGTACTCGACCCTATCGATATAATTAGTAATTTTAAAGACATATGCGAGTGAATTGTATATACAACGCCTTATATAATGTTCGATTATTACTAGCGTTGTCCGTAGTAATCGAGATCAGTTTCGTTATTACGCTAACCCTATCTATTGCCGTATAGACAAGCTTCGCTATATCCTTACTAGTATAGGAACCTAGAATTTTAGGGAATCCGATTATAAGTTCCTAGAGTTTCTAATCCGAATTAACAAAGTATAGATAATCGAGAGGAAGGAGGCTCTTATAGTCCGGCCTAACTAGCTATCGATAGCAATAGCTACTCGGCGAGTATTACGGAGGATCTCCCGAATGTCGTCTAACGCAGCCTCTTTGTTCTTTTCGAACATAATACGCTAGGTTATCGCGCCGAGAAATAGGGGAGGGTAGTTTGTAAGATATAGGTATGTCTTCTATATAGACTCCCTCTCGTAGAAGTCTTCCGGAAGACCGTTTATAGCTAGCATTTCGTTCACTAGTCGCTTGAAGTCTTCGGGGGAGAAATCGGTAGCCTTTAATCCTAGAGCTTCCTTAAGCGTAGCCTATAATAACTAGCTAGACCTCTACGGTTAATTCAAGTAGCCGGAACCCGCAGCCGGTAGCTATAGCCGGCATTTCAGAAGACGCACCTCTTTCTAGAACGCTATATCTATATTAACTCTCCTCTCTCCTTAAGATTCCCGATACCGTTTAGAATAGAGATAGTTCGTAGGCGACAAGTTCCTATCCCCTAGTTTCGGGTATTTTAAGATTAAACTATAGAAGTTGCAGACAATTACTAGTTAACCTTTAAGTCGAGAAGTCGTATAACGGTGCAATGCCCCCTCTATAAAGAACTTCTAGAATGTATCCGTTCGCTCCTTACTCCCCTATCGCATCGAGTACTTCCGGAGCTTATACTCCTTTAAACGTAAGCATAAAGGGAACTGTATCTTATAGACCTGTTAATTGAACTGCTCTATATACTCGGGTTTCTAAAGATACGCTTAGCTAGCCTTTTCGAAGATTTCCGGATTAATACTCGATATTCTTATATCTCCGAACAACCTTCTGCTTAGACTCCGTAAAGGTAAGGACTAGGTAGTAGTACCCTATAATGAATTCCTACTACTAGGATTCGGAGAGGATAAATCTAGCCCTAATCGTCGTCTAGGACTCGATAGGCTCGAAGGTAAGTATACGACCTCCTCTCGACGTTGTCGCAATCTCGCTCGTATACTAGACTATTTCGACTATCGTCTCGTTATTACCCTTCCTAGTATAGCTCCTAGTATATATACAATGTCGGTCGGCATATTTTAAGGTTTCGTACGGTAAGGTAAGGACTTAGGAGTAGTAGATATATACTAGTAGCTATAGGGAAACACCCTTTCTTTTATAGTATCGTATCGTTAGGAACAGCTAGGTAGTAAATAGCTAGCTACCTTTTTTTTTGTTTCCTAGCTACCTAACTACTAGATTTTTTTTTTCCTAGCTACCCTAGCTAGCCCAACTACTAGAATTTCTTTCCTAGCTACCCTAACTACCTAAATTTTGCCTTCTATATAGCGGCTCTCTCCTACTAACGGAACCGAGCTACTATACCTAACGAATCTAAGCTCGTTTTTAGTCTTAATCTATCCTCTTTCGGTATAAGATACTCGACAAGCAAATGCTTAGGCCGAGTCTAACTACGAAACCTAAGACTAACTAATAGCTCTATTAACTAATCCTAATCCTCGAACTCCTTCCGCTTCTTAGTAAAGACCTTAAAGAGCGCTCGAGCTTCTTCGGGTACCTGCGGAGTAGTCGAGATAAAGCCGTATCGCTGAAATAGGTAATCCTTCGGAGGCTTATATAGAGATTTAGAGAATTCTAACGCTAACCTATCCTACTAGCAGCTTAGATTCCGGATACAAGCCCTCTCTGCCTTAGTAAAGATTTTATATAGTAGTAGCACTCTGCCTTCGAGAAACGCTTTCTATTTAACTATTAGTATCTGCCGGCTACGAACGCCGGCTATATATACCGAGTGTAGAATAATTACCTATACCCCTTCCTCCTATAGTAACACTTCTACCGTCCCTAGATACCTAGCCCCGATCGCATTAATCGTAAGCTACTTTGCCTTTATAGACGTAAAGGCTTCGCTCTAATACTAATAAAGAAACTTCTACTCTATATCGAGGATATAAAGACGACTAGTCTCGATTCTAATCCTTACTAGCTTTTTGTAGTAGCTTTAACTATGATTTTCTAGATTGATAGGACTTATACCTTAGCCCTTTACTAGTATCTCGTCTCTTTAACTATACTCGATCTACTCCTAGCGCTTATCGCCTATAGCGTTAGGCCCTAAGACTGTACCTATTACTAGATCGACGTATAGGATCTCCTCGCTTTTTTCAGTTCCTTTATTCGTAGTATTAAGCTCTATCGCGGTATCCTAAACTCTAGCATTATTATTCTCGGCTATCTAAACATCTCCGTTACTATCGGTCGTATCGATAGAGGTAGCGGCTATAGGTCTAAATGCTATTAGTTAACGTGTTAAGGAAAAATATACCGGCTACAGCTGCCGGCTACGGCTGCCGGCTACGGCTGCCGGCTATAGCTACTAGCTACGGCCGCTAGCTAGATTAACTTACGCTACTAGAACTTTACGCTCGAAAACTAGCTATAATTCTTTCCTCCTCTTAGCCTTCTCTTAGTTTGTCTTCTTATTCTAACCTTCACTTTTTTCTATAGGCGCTAGCTATCGATAGAATGCCTTATTCCGCGCCTTTCTTCTCTTATCCTTAGCTCTTTTATCCTTATCTATCTTCTCCTTTCTCTCGCGGTCTCGTACGGAATTCTTTTTCGTAGAGTACTCCTCTTTAGTCTTACGCTTTTTAGTTAGACGCTTAGGCAAAATAAACTCGCGGTCTTTAGTTCTATCTTCTATTTAGCGCGCGGCGCGCTTCTCTCTTACTATTGTAAGTAAAAGGGGCGGGGGCGTAGCGTATAGTAGTTATTGTCGGTATAGGTATAGAGGAAGAAGTTGAAAGTATAAGAATATCGCGAAGCCCTAATTGTTGCTGCCTACGTAACGTTATATAGGTAAGCTTTCGCAACTACGGCAACTACGCCCCGGTAATAGCAACTACGCCCTAGTAACAGCAACTACGCCCTAGCAATAGCAACTACGCCCTAGCAACGGCAACTACGCCCTAGCAACGGTAATAAAGCGTAGTAAATACAACCTAGTAACTATTATAGCCGGCAATCGTAGCTAGTAGTCGAATAAGAGTGTCCTTATAGCAAAACTACGCCCTAGTAACGGCAACTACGCCCTAGTAACGGCAACTACGCCCTAGTAACGGCAAAAGAGCGTAGTAAATGTAACAGAGTTACTATTATAGCCGGCAATCGTAGCCGGCAGTCGAATAAGAGTGTCCTTATAGTAAAACTAATACAGTCTCTAGTTTAAACTAGGAATCTATATAGTTCGAAAAAACCAAACCGGAACTAGGGAGCTAGTTCGCCGCTAAGAAACTAAACCATATACGTTTAGTAGTTCGGAAACCGAACTACTACGGGGTCTAATACTATCTACCGCGCGGCGTATACGGAAGATAGGTAGAACTATTCGATTGCCGATACGGAATAGCCTAGAGGCGCCGTCCTTTAACCTAGAGAAAGCGATAAGGAGACAGCGAGGTAGCTCTTAGCGCAGGTTCTTTCTAGTAGCATCGGGCGACTAGACGATATCGTAGAGAATCCCCTAACGACTATTAACGAGGCTAAATTCGGTCTACAAATTAGTAAGGAGTATAACCTTACAACTAATAGAGACTTTAAGCTCGTTCTTAAGATTATAAACGTTCTTAGAACCGACTATCGAGATATCGGGACGGTTATAAGAAGCAGGGATTAGAAGGACAGGGTTGCCGATATTACAGAGCCGCTAGTAGTTTAGCTTATTTATATCGGCGTTTGTAAAGTAGATACAGATAGCATCGTCGAAAGACGAGATCTCGTCGATACTTAGGACACTAGTTAAGCGTTGTATAAGGGTCTGCTAATAATTGAGGCCGACGTCGCCGCTCCGGATAGCTACGAGAGCATTACGAAAGGCGACCTAGTCCGGATTACTACCCTCCTACCTTATATTTGCTTTAAGGACTAGCGTAGTACTAAAAGCGTAGTACATCGCTTAGCCGGCGATATTCTTAGCGCCTTTAGGCCGAGACTAGAATAGTAGCTAGGCGAATACTAGTACGAGCTAACAAAAGTCGCTAAAGATAATAATGCTTAAGCTACTAAACGGCATATCCTAGTTAACTAAGAAGCATTAGCGTAGGCGCTAATTAAGCATCTATAGTAGCTTTAAACCGATTATAGACTTTTTATTAATAATAAGATACTAAACGTTACGAAGGAAATTCTATATTCGGGTTAAGCGAGCACCTTAGAGGTCGTTTAAGGCGCCTTTAACTAGCAGCTTAAATGCCGAGTAAAGAGTAGACCTATCGATGTTGCTCGCGGCGGTGCTAGTAGGAGCAGTACGAAGTATCGGATTGCCTCCTAGGTACCTAGAGTCCTTAGCTGTACTCTAGAGTCGGGCATACATTATTTGAATTAAGAAGGACTTTCTAGTTCTACCGGCTCCGTCGACATTAACTAGTAGCTACGGAGGAGGCTAATTAACAGTCCTATCTCTAAACTAGAGGAGCTAATAAAAGTGGTTAATAACTATATTAAAGCCTTATCGCTAGTATCGGTTAAGCTTGTTAAACTGTCGGGTAGACTAAGATATAACTTCTATGTTAATAGCACCGTATGCCTCTTTCTTAGCTTAGTACTAGTCCTAAGAAGTGTCGTAGATATCCGGATGGTTTTCTGTGTATTTGGCGATACGTAGCTCCTAGTAGGCGGCTCTATTAACTTCGCGGTTACTAATGTTATCGGGATCTTTATTACGAATACTAGGATTAGGGTCTAGTCCGTATAGAGTATTAAAATTAGCAGGCTCACTAAGATTCTATAGTTCTAGATCGATAAACTAATTATTATCGTTACGATTAATGTCTTAGAGGTAATCGTAAGGATGTAGGGAGTGGCTATGTTTATCGATATAGTTCTAACGGCAATATTGTTCGGCTATAGCCTAAGAAGTGAACTCAATCTTAGGCTCTTTAGGGAATTGGTATAGGCTCTCTACCGAGCATTATAGTACCTCGCGGAAAGGGTAATGTATCTGAACCTTTAGGCGTAGGTACTTCTAGTGTTTAGGCTTGTTAGGTGTTAATAGATAGCGTAGGAAGTAGTTAATAAGGCGACGGTCTCTATCTACGTTCTTTAGCTTGCGAGGAGGTCCCTTATACTAAAGATTCTACTTAGTTAGATACTTAAACAACGACTCGCGCTCGGCGTCTATTGTGTCTAGTCGCTATATATACTTCTAAAGCGCTGTTCTACTAGGGGCTCGACGCGGCTAACTATTGTCGTCTATATTACCGATATTAGCTATCGCATCCTGTTCTTAGTTATCGTCGAGCGCAATAGGCCTAGTTTGTTTAGACTGCGGGTAGCAATCTAAATTAATTACAGTCCGACTGCCCTTCTAGAGCAGAAGGTACAGATTAAGGTATGCGACTTGCTAAGTAGGCTAATCGCGCTTAGTAATTAAGATGTTTAGTAGCTTAGCAACTATAGATAAGAGCGGCTTATTGTAATTAATAAGAGGAAGAAGGCCCTTTATAATGTCGTCGTATAAGCGGCTCTTTACCTCGGTCTTGCTATAGTATTTAAGGATATACTATATAACCGCATAAAGAGTAGTATATAGCGTAATGTTGCAATTCGTACGCTAGGCTATCGATATAACGCGATTGAAGTAGTTTAAAAAGGAATCGTTATAGGCCGCTATAAAACTAAGATGCCGGTTGTTATACTTATAATTAATATCGGCTTAGTCGCGATACTTTCGAGGGAAATAGAAGCGACAACAAGGTTCGCCTTCTAGATCGTCTTTACGCTTAGCTTAATAGTAGTCGCTATAGATATAGCGCTAAACACGGTTAATAATGTCCGCTAAATCTTCCTAGGTGTTATACAACTCCTTAGTACTGCTCTAAATAGTAGCGCCTTATCTAAGATCTCTGCTAGGCTCTAGATTTAGGGCAGTAATATGTACCCCCTATTGCTATGCAAATTCTTAACGTGCCTAAGGTATATCGATACCTAGCTTAGGCAAATCGTACTAGAGGAAGAAGTGAATATAACAGCTACTACGATTCTACTACTTATAGCGACACTAGTAGTCGATAACGTTAAACTTAGGCTTAAGGACCTTGCTAAGTAGGTACTCAAATCGCCGAGCAATGTATATATCTACGATATAAGGATGCTTACGAAGGTTCTCGCGAGCTATCTTAATACGCTTATAAGGACTAAGTCGCTTCTAACGGTCGTATCTAGGTATAAGCCTCGCAAGCGAATCCTACTAGAGGTTAGCTATACTAACTATATAGAAAAGGTCCGGCTTGCCTAATACTCGAATATAGGTCTCGAGGTTAATACGGCGACTATTCTAATACGGTCGAGTACTACGAATTTGGCCGCCGACACGTACGATAGAATTAACTAGCTTCTAAGCTTCTTTGTCCTACGGATCGGTAGCAAGTGCGGCCTCTAGTGTGTCGGCCGTAACCTTAAGTCTATCCTTCTAAAAGCGATTAGAGAAGAACGTAGCGGCGTTTAGGACGTAGTGTCTTATACTCTTATTAAACACAAAGTACGGCTACCGCTTATAGCTAGCAAACCGACTGTCGTAGTAACGTATATAGTAATTAATAGTCTACTAGTACGATATAGAGCGTAGGCGGGGCTAATTTAGATTACCCTTTCCCTACGGTAGGAGGGCTAGAAATGCTAATGCTATAAGCGGATACAACCGATCTAGCTTATTAATTAGAATCTTTAAGTAATTAGGCTATGTAATATACGAAAGCTAAATCGGTTGATATATATAATTAACAATATCGTTAGACGTATAGCTATCCTTACGACGACGTCGCAACCGGTCTCTTAACTGCTTAACTGCGTAGTACTTAGGATATAGATTAGGTATAGCAGCGTGTTCGTAGCCGAGGTCCTTATTAGGGTCGGGGATGCTAGCGCCCTAAGTCGGACCTTAATAAGCTCGCGGTATAGGAATAGCTGCCGGTAGTAGTAGAGCCGGATTTGTATAGAAGTGATTAATGCAATTAGCCCGATTATATATACCACTGTTGTTAAACTGCTAGATAGGGACTAGCTCCGGTCTATTAACTCTACCGATATAAGAAAACTGGTTACGGGTACTAGTATAATCGCTAACAATATAGTATCGCTGCTCGCGAGCCTAATTATTGTTAAGAGTCCCTATCTAGCAGTACTAACACTCTGAACTGTCGTAACTACGAGCTGCATTAGGTCGTAGATAAAAACAACTAGTATAGGTAAAGAACTTCGGGCTAGGAGGCAGATAATCGTTAGCGGGAGGTGCGGTCTCGGTATACTCTATAGATTCTAACTTATCCTAGATAGAGTTATTATTAGGTAGCTAGGATAGCGCCTAGAGATTAATATTAATGTCGCGATAGTAAGGATTATTCTCCTTTAGCTAGTTAAGGGCGCTTAACACCTTTCTACGACGGATACGGAAGTCTTCGCGGAATTAGCGGCGCTTACGCTCTTAATTATAAGCGAGTACCGGCTCTTAGTTTCTATTACTATTGTCTTGATTAACTTAATCGGCGGTAGGCTGCCTCGGCCGTAGAATAACTAAATCTAGCTCTCGAGGTATGCGAGGCAGCTTATAGTATACTATAATAACATCCTTTAGGAAATTGTAAATGTGCCTACGATACTACTACTACTGCCTACGGATACAGAATACAGACATCTGTATATAGACTCGGGCGATTAGTAGTTCCTCGGTAGTAGTAAGACCTACGAGGTCCTTAGGGATATAACTAGGGTCTATGTTGTTGCCGTTACTAAATAGAAATGGTTCGCTATCTTTAATATTCCTATTACGAGCGATATACCTCGTACAAACACCGTCTCGGTCTAGGTTTATACTAAACTAGCGCTCCGAGTATCTACTGCAAGTGTATAGTCTATTACTATCGAGTGCCTCGTAGAAGTCGTAAAGTAGCTGCTTATTACCCTAATCAATCGCCGGGGCAAAGGATTACTAATCTACAGGTACCAAAGGGGGCTCTTAATAATTCTCGAAGCGCGTACGGCGCTCCTGCTAACGACGGGCGGTATAACTAATATTCTCTCGTTAAGGAGTTAGTTGTTAAGAAGAAGGCGTCTATTGTAACTACGTTAGGCGCTACAGGTCGGTTTGTATCTAACTACTACTAAGCAGTAATATATTAGAAGGTGTGCCGGTTAGTTAGAAGCTACGATTATTACTAGAAGGTAGTCGAGGCGTAACTTAGGTCGAAGGCATTCGGGGTATATAAGCAATATAGCAGTCGCGTAACTCGGGAAGATTAGGGCGCTAGAAGCTAAACCGATTGCTATTATACTTGCCGTAGATATACTATTTGTTCTCCGAGATTAGGTCTTCGTCGACAGTGTACACATAACAATATATATAATAATCTTATTTATCGACGTCTTAGTTATCTTGTTGCCGAGCCTACGTACATTCTATATAGATAAAGTAAGGCAAATCTATATTGCTGTCGGCCGGCGAACTACTAGCCTGCTAATTAGGCGTGCGTTATATTAGTGTAGATTAATATATACTAGAAAGCTCTAGTATCTGCTGTTGCTAATTACTAGGCGGAGCCGATAATAGAAGTAACTACAAATCCTCTATTTTACGCGTAGTAGTACGTGCCTCGTATCGAGCGCGTCGAGACTCTTCCGTAAAGGCTTGTCGCGATGCTTGAGTTTCTAGGCTAGGTTAGCTTAAGGGATAATAGCCAGATTGCTAAAGAAAGTACACTAGAGTTATACCTTGCGGAAGGGGAGGTAGCGCTATAGAACCGACAGATATACCGAGAGTAGGCATTAGCGTACGTATAGATCGAGAAGGGGCAACTCCTAGGCCGTATATAGAAGAGGCAGTACGCTTAGTAACTTTGGCAATCTGCTTAGTACTAAAACTATTCTTAGTAACTTGCATTCTACGGTAGAGTACGTAACGCTTTACTAGTAGACCGCCCTTAGTACGCTAATTTAGGAACTAAATAATATCCTTAACCTAACTACAGTTGTTATACTTCTAGGTATGCGGCTATTTACGATTAGTAGGGAATAGCGCAGCCTAACCTAGCTAATTAGTAGTAAGTGCTGTCGCTATAGCACTTGGTTCCTGTTACTACTATACCGGAGGAACTAAAGAAATAGGAGGCTACTAACCGGATAGCGACGGTGCTAAGGGATTTAGCTGCTAACTAAGCCTTAGTAGCGTGCCTCCGAACCTACTAAGCCGTATAGCTTAAAGTCGACCGCCGCCTATAAAGCGTAGTAGATTAGGTATAGCAATTCGGGCAATTAGGACACTCGAGTCGCCTAAGATAGTATAGTATACGCAATTATTCGTATATTTATAGTTATACTCTATATAATTATCTATTATATACTCTTCTTTAGTTCCGCGCTCTATATTAACCTAATCTATCTCTTGTAGTATACTAGGTCTCTACGTATACAGTAGTGTCGAGTGCTACTAGTTGTCGGCAATTTTAGTTTTAAATATCGCTATCGAGGTTATATTTGTTCTAGTACGGGACTATAATACACCCTGTATAGTGCTATAAGCTAGCTAACGGCGTAGTGAGCTAAGTGTATAATATAGCGTAGAGAAAGAAAGAAAGCGGAAGGGCGAGGGAAAGGGTAAGACAAGGTAGAAGGCGGAAGGCGGAAGGCGGAAGGCGGAAGGCGGAAGGCGGAAGGCGGAAGGCCGAAGGCCGAAGGAAAGAGTTAGCTACGGAAGCGACGAGGTAACGCAAGATCCTATATTAAATATATATGCCTAATATCTTTTCGTAGTAATACGACTGTCTCGTTTGCCTATATATAATGCCGCTCGGTAAGTAGTATCTGCCCGAAGCAAGCTATACCTTAAGCCTACTTTAGTATCTATATCCTTCTACTAACGTTGCTGCTTAGAGTAGGGGGGAATAGTCGTCGTAGGCTCCTCCTAAACCCCCCGTACCTACCGCTTTAGTATCTATATTGCTTTTACTAACGTTGCCGCTTAGAGGGAGAGGGACAAGCCCCCGTCCCTTACCGCTTTAGTATCTACATTATTTTGCTAACGTTACCGCTTAGAGGGAGGGGGACAAGCCCCCGTCCCTTACCGCTTTAGTATCTATATTATTTTGCTAACGTTGTCGCTTAGGGTAGGGGGGAATAGTCGTCGTAGGCTCCTCCTAAACCCCCCGTACCTACCGCTTTGGCATCCGTCTTATAGTAGGCTTAGCCTTCTAGTCCTCTCCTAAAAGCTGCGATACTGTTCTCCTACTAGTAGCCGTAGGTAGTCTCCTACCTTAGTAAGAGGTAGAGGAGGTTCTTAGAGCCTAAGGCATCCGTCGTTATCGTGTTAATCACTTTTGCTAGCGTAGTTTAGCTAGAAATGCGCTAAATCGATTCAACTTAGCGCCTTCGGATAGTACTAGTTTGTAGCTAGTTTAGGTGCTAGTTTAGGTACTAGTTTAGGTGCCAGTTTAGGTGCTAGTTTAGGGCTAGTTTAGGTGCCAGTTTGGGGCTAGTTTAGGTACTAGTTTGGGTGCTAGTTTAGGGCTAGTTTGGTATACACTGTCGATACTGTCTTAATATTAATAAGATGCCTTCTATATAGGGAATTAAACACTTAACTACTGTTCAAACCTTACCTCTCTGCCTTCCCCTTCTAACTAAGCTATTACCGTAGGTAGCAGCAATAAGGGTAGATAATAGTACTGCAATTCACGGCCTTTAACTAATAATAATCGACTATAACGAAGCGTATACCTAGCTGCAACTAGGTATTAGAGTTGTAGTAATCCTTTACGCCTAGTTATTAAGTTACGTAGGGAACCCGAGGGATTTAGGCCATTTAATAGTCTTTTCTAAGGCAGCTAGCAGCCTAATAAACTAGCGGCGGGTCCTGCCTTATACTACTCTAAAATCAGTCCGCCTAGTTTTCTATAGCGGCGCCTTCTTATAAGGCGTATAAGGTCGAAGTCTAGTAGGTATGTTTACTTAGTCGATTTGTAACGTGTCTTAAAGGGTTATAAGCTCGAGGGCTATATCGTATCCGTAAGAGTAATTCCGGGTATTGCCCGTCTACAGTTTTGCCTTTTAATATTCTTCTGCTTTTTTTAGCCTTAGGTGCGGTATATTTATATTGTCCTTCCCTTCCCTCTTCTGTCTGTTTTACTAGTGTAACAACTTCTTCCTTCTATCTTTTAACTAGTATAGCACTTGTCTTAGCTGCGGTGCCGGTACTAGTCGAGTAGACTGTCTTTTCGCTAGTGCTAGTGCTAGTGCTAGTGCTAGTGCCGGTGCCGGTGCCGGTACCGGTGCTAGTATAGGTCGGATAGACTATATTTATACTAGTGTAATACTAGCTTTAGGTGCCGGCGGGTTAGATAGTAGTAAGGGTAGTATTCGCGTATAGGCTGCCTTTTTGTTATTGTTCGAAAGTCGCGTAAAAGTAAGGTACGTAACGTCTTCGGAGGCCGAGTTTGTCCGTCCTACTAGTTCGTATAGAATGCAGCCAATTAGAGCTTTAGCTTTCTAAAATCTAGGGAACTACGTACCTAGTCAAATAGGGAATTAAGCTACTATGTAAGACCTGCTATCGTAGTACGAGCTTCGCTCGCAAAAAGCGCTATAAAAGTAGCCTTATTTACCCTACAATTCTCGTATAGCTTACGCTTATCTTTAAGCAGTTCTACGGTCTTATTATAGCCGTCGTCGGTGTAGCAATAGTCGCGTTAGTTAAGGCAATCGTCGAAGTACTAGACCGTAGCGGAATAGGCTACGAGGGCGGAAGCTCGTTACTATCGGAAGGTCGATATCTTACGGAGGGTCGGTCCTAATTACTATACGATCGAATACACCTAAATTGAACATTCTGCTAAGAATACTATCGACGAAGATGCGACGGTGTGTCCGAGCGATATTGTAGGTTATATAAGGGTATTGTTCGGCGTTCTAAGCGGCACCTGCACCTAAAGTAGTATAGCTAGCTTTGTAGCCGAATTTCGAGGGTTAGGTACTAATTCGACGACTATAGGTCGCTACACTTCAACCGCAGCTTGGAAATACACCTGTACTTGTTAAGTAAACGATATATTAATGACCTTGTCCGGTTTAATCTACAATAGGCATATATTAGTCTATCTAGTCCGGTTTAACCTATAGTGCTATGTGTAGCTACCTGCCCTAGAACCCGCAGCCAAAACCGGACAAGCCCTTAGGGACCTTTAGAAATTGCACTAGCTTCCAATTTACCGCTAGCGCGTAACCGTTAAGTGAAGGATTATTGTAGCGCTTTTTACGGACCTTTAGAAGAGGCTAATTTACATATAATTGAAAGGGGCTTAGCGTAGTAAATAGGCCTTAGTTCTAGCCTCTTGCTATTACTAAGAGGCTATTAACTTTAGCTTATAGATAGCATATAAATAACACTATAGATAATAGCAATATCGAGGCTATTATAGTTACTACAACAACTGCAATTACAGCTATTATTACAAGTAAATACCTAGAAGAAGATAGTAGTAATAAGAAGTACCAAGTATAGTAAGAGAGCGAATCTATACGTAAATACTAGTACTACTAGTTACGCTAGAACTGTCTATATAAGTAGTTACTATATATACTAGATTATAGGTAGTAGACTTCCTATCGAGTACTATAGTAGTAGTAATAAGAACGATATATCTATATAAAGAGGTAGATCTTAGAAAGGCTTTCGAATAGGTATAGGTAGTAATAATAGTAGATAAGCTAGAGTAGTAAATACTAGACTAGAAGAGCCGAAGCCTAAGTCGATAACCTAGGAATAAGAAGAGGTACTAATAGTAGCTATAATCGAGAAGATAGTATAGATTACTAATAATTTTAGACTTCTACTACCTCTATAAGTACCTCTTATCCTACGGCCTATATGCTATAATTAAACCTAGAATCTATACTTAGATTAGTAACCCCCTATTACAAGCCTACGTTCTAATTATACTAACGACTATATACCTAGACATTTATATATATAAGGAAGAGCCCTCTTATACTATCTTAAAGACCTAATAGCTATTTCTACCTTACTATTACTATACGTAGTATATAGCTTGTTTAGTAGTACTAAGAAGCTATTTTAATAAGCTAAGCCTAATAGGGTTTAGTCTATTCGACAAGGGCTTTATATACTAACTCCTTCTAGTTAAGGAAGGATTATAACTCCTACTAAGCGTAAATATAGCGTCTTTTATACTTTTAAATATATGTATTTAAAAGTACGGTCTAGGCCTACTAATTAATAACTTATACCCCTATCTATTTAGCCCTCGAAGGATATAGTAGCAACTCTTATATCTACTATATTTACTAACCTCTAGAAATTAGTAGCTTCTAAAGGTCCCTATTATTTATTAGGATAGGAAGAAAGTAGAGTAGAGATTTGCTAGAGTTTAGAAGAGGATAACTTAGTTAGAGTTTTATATAAGTAGGGAGAGGATAGAGAAGGCTTTAATAGAGTTAGGTAGGTTTGTAGAGATAAAGGATTAGATAAAGTCTATCTCCTACTTAGACTAGTAACTAAAAGAGAGTTAGTATGTTCTCGAGAGAGTAGCTTAGACTATATACGTAATACGTACAGACTATATAATACTCTTTATTACTAGTCTAATCCGTTTCTATTAGAATTTAGTACGTATGTATTTAAAAAAAAGAGGACTTATTATTTTTAAAGGCAAAGAACTCGATAAATAGACTAGATATCGAAATTCGACTATAGTATGTCGCTACGTAATTATAATCTTTATACTATAAACTACTTAGATTATATAATTTTAGAGCTATAGAAGCTATAGCCTAATATTAATAAAAAAATCGAAGAGTCCTCTATATATAAATTAAATTCTTAAGAATCTACGGAATTTAGGCTCTAAGGCATTAACTCTCTAGGCGTAATCTACTTCGGCCTTTAAAGAACTCTTTAAAGTTTAATATATAGTACCTAAACCCTAATAGAACCGGCCTAGACGAGAGATAGAATTCTAGTACTCCGCCTACTAATTAGCTTAAGCTACCTACTAAGCTACCTACTCTTATTCTAATCCTATCTCTATCTAGTCTCGAGATAGGATAAAGTAGATTTTATTAGTAGGAAAGTGAGGAGGTTAAGAGGATTGCTATTAGCACGTTTATTTTAGAGTAAAGTTACTACTATAGTAGTAGCGTACGCTAAGAGTAGGAGTATAGCTATAATAGCTAGGACCTAAAGTAGTAGAGGTTTAGTTAGAACTAAAGAGTAGGTTCTAAGATTCGGCGTCGTTACATAGAATACCTAACTAATATACTATATCTAACGCGCATTACGCTAATACTAGGAAAAGATAATAGTATAACTTATTTGCGGAGGTAGAGAGTATATAACCGCTCTAACTTATAAGAAGGAGGTAAGATAACCGTACGCTACTATAGTAATACGTATTCTCTAACCTTATAATCCCTAGGCAGACGGGAATATGCTAACCTTAGATATCTAATAGCTATCGGTAGATCTACTATTCTAGGTAGAGGTGCTATAGGTTGTATTACTCTATACCTTTTACTACTAAGGTATATCTAGATAGCTCGAGACATACTCTAAGTAAGCCGCCCTATACTCTATGTATATAGATAAGTCTATAGCTAGAATCGACGTTTTAGGCAAGTTGCTTGCGGACTATTATAAGGAAGGTCGCGTAGTAGGGATACTAGTAACTATAAGATATAACATTTAGATACTAAGAATCGATGCTATCTCCCCGTACTAATCCGCGAAGGCAGGTATGTAAATAGTAAGCTCTTTCGGCTATCTAGCTTAGCTTAGTAGGGAGAGGGCGTTAGGTATGTCCTCTACGACTCCTAGTACTAAGTATCGTAGATTTACGACCTACGCTAGCCCTAGTACGCACTTAGCGTAATCGTTGTAGTACTAAAGGACTTTTAGGATCGCGAGGTCCCTCGCTATCGCTCTTACTCTCTCTTTCGTATAGTAGATAGCTAGAGTCGTTAGCCTAGTAGAAAGCCTAGGTTCGAATCGAGCTACGTTTAGAGAGAGACAACTAGTCTAGCAAGTACTCGCTATAATCTATGTTTGTCTAAACTAATATAAGCATCTATAGGAAGACGTTATATAGGTCGAACTTCTAAGGGCTAAGTAGGTAGGCTTGCTATTGCTAGGCCTACTCTAGACCTACCTTACGAGTAGTAATAACGATAAATGCAAAGATGTAGGCGACTATAGTTTAATAGAGTCGAAACTCGTTAGCCTTGTTAAAGTCTAGAGACAGGATATAAACGCGGTAGTAGACATTCCTAGGATTAGCGCCGATACGAAGGAAGATATATGCTTGCCCTATACAAATATAGCCGTAGCGTATATCCTAGGCTACTATATATAAGAATAGTTGCGTAATTACTATAGCTATTACATCTCGATACTACTACCTGTCTCTTTCGGCTTTATCTATTAATTCCTTAGTCTATAATATAGCGTCTTTATAGGTATCTATCGGGTTGCTAAGGCCTGTCGAGATAGTATATACTAAGAGCTTATATAGCGCCTTATACTCGATCGCGACTATAGGCTACCTAGAGCTATCGTCGTTAGACTTTAGAATATAGAATTCGTTAGTAGTACCGCGATATCGATAAGGAGACTACTAGTAGGTTGCTCGTTTATTATTCTATTATAGCTTAAGGTTCTATATTGCCTAGGCTAATTCTACGTTACTAGTACTACCGAGATTCGTATAGTCTTAGAATTCTATATTCCTATTAAGTCCTAACGCTCGTCTTATCTTATTGTCCTCGTTCGCTCTCTTAAGTATATTGCTTACTATATTCTCTACTATAAGCGTCTCTAAACGACGGAGCGAAATCTTAGATAAGATTAGTCTAAGTCGCCTACGTTCGTAAGCAAAGTCGCTCTAAGATAGAAAGTAGCGATTCGTAACGAATAGTGTACGTTCTCTAATATCTTCCTATATTGCTACCTAGATCGTTAAAAACTCGGGCTATAGAATAATTTTAAGAATATAGGCGGTTCGTTAGATCCGTTATATCGTTTTATATAGTTATACTCTTATCTATTACGACGTTAATTACTATATAGAGGTCGTAATAGTACTAGAGGAACTCGGTAAGAGTACTACCTTATAGATACTCCTCTACTTCTTTACGTCTACGTTGTTTCTACTCGACGCGCTACTATGCCTACTTAGCGCGCTACTATGCTTCTTTACGTCCGCGTTGTTCCTATTTAGCGCATTGCTATACTTCTACTAAAGCACGTCTTAATTCCTCTATTTTAGAGGCTATCTCGTATATACATTCGCGTACTAGGATATAGTTAGTAGGCTAATTTAGAGTATTTAAACAAAGATAGATATCTAGTTGCCCTAGCTAATAGTTTACGTTATTATAGATTTAGCTACATCGGAATACCCCCTTCTAGCGTAGACTATCGTTGCTTAGAGCTACTAGAGTAACTAGAACTCGTCCTACAGAGGTAGACAAAAATAGTAAGTAGCGGCTTATCTCTTAGCATTAATCTTAATACCTCTCTCTTTAGTATTGTTATTACTATATAACGAATGTCGCTCTATATCTCGTAATAACAACTCGTATACATTTACGACTCGATATTCTACTAAACGCTTATTATATACTAAAGCAGACGCGATCTTTTAGCGCGTATAATACGCGAGAGCTTAGCTAGTTAATAAAGGCCTTCTATATAGAGTAAGTTACAAGGTTTATAATACAATAGTATTATATAAAATGTTTATCTACATTTTAGAAGATAACTAGGACGAGTATTAATAAATTAAACATACAAAGCATTTATAGGACTAGGCAAAAGGGAAATATAAAAGGAAACTATAGGCGATAAGGAGAAGTTTACTCTAGTAGTATACTAATTTTAGCATAGAAGAGAGTTAGACAATTAATAAAGCATAGTAAAGCCTAAGTAGTATAGCTAAGAAGGTAGCGTTAATCTCTCTATAGTTTAAAGACATTAAGACTAAGGAAAGAAGAATTTAGCAACTTCTAGCAGCCTTTCTAGAATTATTTAGTACTATTAGGGATAGGATTAACCTAAGGCAGGACCTTAGCCTATAGGATATTCTTAGTATCCTAAGAGAAAAATAAGAACAAATAACAAGCTAAGAGACAGCTATGTTTGCTAGGAAAAGGAACTAGGTAGGAAGCAGCAAAGACATTACTTGCTTCCTATATAGAGGAACATACTAGATTAAAGAGTACCTTAGCCTAGACAAGGCAAAAGCGGCTATTAAGCTAAGGCAAAGCTATAGAGTAGCAAAGAAACAATCCCTATCTAGAGCTAGGAGAGGATCTTTACTTAATAAAGAATAATTAAAAGAGATAGTAAAGAAACTAAGCCTAAAAATATAATCCCTAGAAAAGAAATCTAGGAAACTATCTTCTAAGAAAGCCTATATAGCGCAAGATATAGAAGCATCCTCTAAATTATCTCCTCCTTCTAAGGAAGAAGATGTAAATAAGGTAGCTTATTTAACTATTAAAGCAAAAAGCAAGTATAAGCTATGTAAATAGCTGCTTAACTCTTATACTTCTACCTATATAACTAACTAAGAATTTACTCTTTAGAGACCTAAAGCCTCTTAAAAGGAAAAAGTAGATTAAGGTTAGAGGTAGTTACTTAATAGCTACATATATTAGGAGTATAGTAATAGGTAGAAGGAAAGGCAAACAGATTGTATTAAAGAGTACTCTCTTTGTACCTAGGCTTAGAGTTAATCTTGTTTCTTAGAACTAATTTAGCAAGCAGTTTAGTATTTAACTACTAAGATTTATACTATACTTACCTAATAGAAAGCTAGTTGTCTAGACAAGGCTTTCTAGAGGAGTTCTATTTATTAAAGAAATTAGCTAAAACCTAGATAAACTTGCATATATATACATTCCCTAAGATTTAGTAAATAGTAATGCCTATACCTTTATAGCCTAAACTAACTAGGATTAGTAGAAGCTATAGCATAGAAGAGTTAGACACTTTAGAGAAGGACTATTAAAAGACCTTTACAAAGTTACTAATCTAAAGGAAAAAATTCCTATTCCTACAAAGCATTAGCTCTATAGAGTATGTTCTTTAGCTAAAATAAAGAAATATAGAGGAAAGAAGACTAAGAGAAAACTAGCTAGGTTATCTCTTGTTTTAATAGATATCTATAGACTATTACCTATCTTAAGGCTAGGCTTTAAGTAGTAGCTTAAGATTGTTAACAACTTCTCGAGAAAGAAGTAGACAAGTCTACTAAGATTAAGAGAAGATATAGCAACTATACTATAGGAATAGAAGAAGAAAGCTAAGCTTTAATTAGGGAACTAGCTTTAGGTGGTAAGGAGTAATAGAGCAAGGGAATTGCTTGTATTACTAAAGTAGTAGGAGAAGGAATCTAGAATTTCCTATTACATAACTAAAGCATATAACTTAATCTAAAATAGAGTTGTAGAAAGGTTAATTTAGACATCTAAAGAACATATTAGAGCAATGCTTAAAGACTTAAATATGCTAATTAAGTTCTAGCTAGAAGCATTAGATGCTTATATAGTTATAAAAAATACCCTTCTAAATAGGCTAGATATTAATAGATTTAAGGTTTTACCTAAAGAGGCCTTTACTAGGAAGAGACCTTCTATATTACAGTTTAGGGTTTAGGGATATAGAGCAGTTGTATACATAGATGCTAAGTTATAGCTAGCTAGGATAAGATTAGACAAGCTTATAAACAGAGGCAAAGATGCTATGTTTATTAGGTATATACCTAATATATCTAAGATGTAGTAGTTCTAGAAGCCTAATATAAAAGCTGTAAGAAGTTATAACAATGCTATCTAGTTTAAGAATAAGAAAGGAGGGGATATAGCTTTAAATATTCCTAGACTTAACTAGCTAAGCCGAGCTCTAGCAAGAAACCTAGTTAGTAGGCTAGTAAGGAAGGAGAAACTAGATTATCTAAAGCTACTACAAGTTTAACTACCTCTACTACTAAAGGACATTAACTAGTATTAGGTAACAGCTAATCTAGAAGAAGAAAACAAAAATAATAATAAACAGTAGGCTCTAAATTAGAGCTAAGAAGAACCCCTACTATATAATATAGAAGTTACCTTCTAGGGAGGTAACTTATAAAACTAGAATGCCTATACTTAGGAGAAGAACTTAAAGAGAAGAAGATTAATTTCTAATAAAGAGTCTAGAGAAGAAAGAACATACAGCATAATTATAAGATTAACTATACAAAAGAGACTAAGAGAATTAAATAATAAGTTGCTAGATGCAAATTATTATAAGGCTTTCTTCTATATAATAAAGGACCTAGACCTAAGTATAGAATAGATAGATAAACTTCTAGAATGTGTTTGTAAGGTTGCATTCTCTACTTTTACACTAGGGATTGTATAAAGATAGGAGGTTCTAATTCTAAGAACCTACTAAGAGGCAATACAAGATCCGAAATAGAGTTACATATAGGAAGAGGCAATCTAGAAGGAACTAGTTATACTTAGAAGTAATTATACCTAGAACTAGGTAGTTCTACTAAAGGGAGCAAACCTAGTTACCTTAAAGTAGGTATTTAATATAAAAAGACTAATTAGTAGAGCTATTAACAAGTCTAAAGCGAGACTAGTTGCAAGAGTCTTCTCTTAGAAATATAGTATTAATTTCTAGGAGACATTTATACTAATAAATAGGCATAATACACTTAGAGTGTTTATAGCTACTATATATAAGAAAAGCCTAGAACTGTACTAAGTAGATATAAACAATGCATTTACTAAGAGTACCCTATAAGAAGACATCTTTATAATACCCCTACTAGGTATAGAAATTCCCCTAGGTATAGCTCTAAAAATCCTAAGGAGCTTGTATAGCCTAAAGCAAGTAGTAAGAGACTAGAACAAACTATATATCTTAAAGCTAGAGAAGTTAGGATTCTCTTAGTTAGAGGTAGACCTATACTTACTTATCTATAGAGGAAGGAACCTACTAGTCCTAACTTATATTAATAACATTCCTATTATAGTACTAAAGCTAGAAGATGTTCTTTAGTTTAAGAAAGAACTAGGCAAGGTGTTTAGAATTAAAGACTTAAGTAAACTAACTAAAATTCTTAGGATAAAGCTTACTAGAGATAGAAAGAATAGCACTCTAAAGCTAGACTAAGAATACTATATCTAGGAAAACCTTATAAAGTTTAGAATAACTAAAGAGATAGCCTACCTAATCTTGTTACTATTAGACAACTATAAAAGTCTAAGGAAATCTAACTTAGATAAAGAAAGATATAATAAGACTAAGTACTAGAGCTAAACTAGTACATAGATGTAGCTAATAATAATAATAAGACCTAACATTGCTTTTACCTTTAGAAGACTTAGATTATATATATTAGCATATCCGATAGGACTAATAAGCGATTATAGACGGCGACTCGGGCAGTCTATATAGGAGCAGAAGATGAAACCGCAATTTAATGCCCCCCTTTTCGTAGGGTAAATAAGCACGAAGACGCGTATAGTCTAATATATACTACGTTAGATTCGCAACAATACTACTACTCGTTGTAGTATACTTAGGATAGGTCGCAACTACGAAGAAGATAAATACAGAACTAAGTCGTTATCTAACTCGATAGAGTCGGATAGGGATACTAGATTCGAAAGAGAAAACAGGGAGGAGACTCGTTTATATATAGCGACTAGTATTAGATCGAAATTCATAAAGGTAACGTATACTAGAGCACGGTAACAGAGGACTAACGTAACTAGTATAAGGGCAATAATATCAAAGATCCGGCAAGGCTAAAACGGAAGCATAGCGACGACGGGGCGGATTAGAGCGACGATATAAAGCTATTAAAACGACGTAAGAAGCGAGACAAAGGCTTAACGACTTCTAGTAAAGAACGTTTAAATCGAAAGAAGGGCTTACTCGAAGCAAGGGAGCAAATCTTATATAACGAGACGCGTCGTAAACTATTCGCTATTACATTAACTAAAGCCCGAGGATGTAAGACGATGTTTCCTACTACCTAAACCCTAGTATAGGTAGACGAAACAATTAAGGAGGTATATAGTAAAAACTACGATCGATTACTAGCTTTACGTACAATAGTGCTATAGCTAGGTAGCTATATACCGTCGAGAGACGTAGTCTAAGCAGTCGGTAGAGATCCCGATATAATAGCATCGAGACTAATGTTAGAATAGTTGCGAGAAGCTATACGAAAGGAGCGAGGCTATATTAATACCTATATCCGATCGACCTTAATAAACTAAGCACCGATCGCAATAACCGACACTCTAAAAAGGATAGTATACGCTAAGAGGATGCTCGACAACCAAATCTTCGAGTACTACGACGAGAAACTAGTAAGACCCTCTCTAAAATAGTATAGTTACTAGATAATAGCTAACGGTCGACATATACTACGCGCTACCTTAGTAAGCTTATATACAAATGTCTAGCGGGTATACTACTCCGGCAGGATCGGCGAGGCTAGAAGACATATATTAAACAGTACTACTACAAAGTTACCCCTTTTATAATATTATCTACCGCTACGGTACTCGGTAGAATACTAACCGGATAGTCGATAGAGTCGCATTTAACTAAAGTTAGAGGTAAAGCGATCTAGCTAGCCCTAGATTACAAGTTAATATACTAGCCGTTCCTAGATCGGATAACTACGTAGAATGCGACGGATTAAGCTGCTCGTAACCTTTAGTTATCGAAAGCGTAGAAGATATACGTACAGTATATAGGCAGAGCATAGAATACCCCTAAATTATTAATAAATAACTTCGAGAGCGTACGTAACGACATCGATACACTTGTAGTAATCGACGTCGTTTTAGATTCCGACGATAAAGGCGGATCGATCGAGCGCTATAGTAAGAGTAGTCTACGAGCGCTGTGTTTCTCTTACCTACTAATATAATCGACAGGTCCTAAAGCGTCTACTAGGCAACAATTAAGTAAACAACTTAAAGCTAGCGATAATGCGATAGATAGGTTAGCGGAGGCGGAGGCCCTACCTAAGAAAAACGATATTAAACTACCTATACTATAGAGCAGTTTCTAAGCGATAGATTAGGAGCCGACGGAGGCTACTAATCCGTTTGCTTCGGTACGGAGAGGCGACGGCACAAGTGTAACCGAGATAATAGAATATAATAGAACCGAAGACAATTAATACTAAAGGTATAGATATACCGCGGTAATAGCAATAGGGAAGGATTGCGCGCTAATTACTATAAGAATAGCAGGTATTCTAACTAGTCTTATATAATAGATAAGACTTTATTCGCGGCGGTAAGTAATCGCGTTAGGGATATATTAAGGCTAGAAGAGGGGGAGTAGATATAGTAGGCGGATATAGAGGCGGACGGCGGCAAAGTTAAGGAGATAGCATTTAACGAGGAGACGTAGGATCGAAGAATTAGGAGATATATAGTAAAAGAGAAGAAGAAGTCGAAAGGAAATAAACGAAAGAAGGTAGAGGTATATCGCTTTAATATAGCTATAGAGGACGAATAGAATACATTCTTATTAACCGTAATAAATAGATGCTCTATATAATATAACGAAATCTATTAATACTATACGAGTCGGTCGCTAAGTCGGTACTAACTTAGTATACGTAGTAGACGTATATAAATACTAGTAGTTACCCGAGTATACGTATAAACGTTAGATGTTAGTAGAAGCAACAATCGTATAATATACAGATCCGATAGAAAATGTAATTTAAATACTAGTACTAGTACCTACGACGAGTCGAGCCCGACTCGATATACAAGTCGGATAGTAAAGAATAAAATTCTTACTACGATTAGATTTGCTAGAATTTCTAGATCGCGACGATCCTGTTAGACAAGATCTTTAACGTACGATCCTAAGGATCCTAAGGATCCTAAGGATCCTAAGCGATCCTATCGATAGGATCGTCGCGATCGGTAAAAAAGTTTCCGTAATAGCGTAACAAGTATACGAGGCGTATAACTGTAGCTATCTATATTATAGCAACATTAAACAAGTATTATAAAGAAGTATTACTACCGATATAGCCGAAGGGTCGAAGCTTTAGTAGAAGCGCGGCGCGATAATATTCGGTTAGGAAGATATACCTCTACTAGGCGGTACCCCTAAAACGCCTCCGTCCGGCTAGGTAACGATATCGCTATAGCGCGGCGAAGACCCTAAAGGAATAGAACAAGACAACGAAGTAGAGAATAGAGAGAATTCTAAGGTAATAGAAATAGATAGAGAAGATAGCAATAATAACTATAAGGGAAATAGAGGACGGGAGCCTATTCCCGAGAATAAAGAGAATAAGAATAAAGAGAATAAGAATAAAGAGAATAAAAACGAAGAAAATGAAAATATAAAAACTAATAATAAGGAAGGGGAGCCTATTCCTAGAACTAAGAATAAGGATACTACTAGAAATAGGGGAAATCCCGAGGATAGTTAATCTGCTACTCTAAATAATAGGAGAGCAGTAGCAAGGCAGGCTATGCCTACTAATAGGGAAGAGTAAGGATAGGATAACGACGAGGCTAAGAAAGAGGTTTCCGATAACGGCGGAGAAGAAAAGTAGGGTTAGTAGGCTACTAAGAGATAGGCGCCTAAGACGAAGCGTTTTGTTGTCGCACTACTTAAGCCGGGCGAAATCCTACGTATACCGTACCTAGACAAGGTGCCGAGGTTTTCTAATATACTTACGTATATCGATAGGGCTAGGTATAAGGCTAACGCCGTCTCGGACGTACTAGGCATACTAGTACGTTCTATTAACAGTATAATACGGCGCGAACACAAACTCCTATACAAGATTGCAACGAATAGTAGGCCGGAAAAGGCTTTAGTACTATAGTTACCCGTAGCTCCTATCTACGCCGAGCGGTATACGGCTTTCGGTACTCCTCGAATCGAGTATACGCTTACACCTTAGGTCTATAAGACGATTAGCGCCTTAGGCAATCGCCTATATTATACCTTAGAGACTAGCTATAACGCCGACGCGCCGTACTATTACGACACTTACGATTAGTAGGGTCGCGAACGCCTCGACCTCTACGAGCAAAAGCTTCGTAACGGTATAGAGACTAAAGCTAGACGCTAGGTCTATCGCAAGGAAGCGAAAGAAGAAAGCCTTAGGGACGATAGCTATACCGCCTTATAGGTCGAATTAGAGACAGAGGGCGAGCGCGCTATACGTCTCGCCGATATTAAGAAGGCCTTAAAAGCTAAGCTCGACTAGTATAAGAGGAAGTTTAAGAAAAAGGATAATAAGGGCCGCGATATATATAGTAACTGCCTCTAGCCGGACCTCGCCTCTTTTAAGGACGAGTACGATTTCGATACTAACGAAAATAAGCCTACTAAAGCTAGAAAGAAGGCTATTCTCGGCGCGCGCGTAGTATTGCGAGCTAATTAGCTTATCGATATACTACCTAACGGACTAGCGGTATACCTCTTAGGGGTCTAGCTATCGTATTTCGACCTTAACGAGTTTAAGATAGCGCTCGTCGACCTAGACGCTATATACGGTTCTAAGAAGTACGTAAATTAGCAATACGCCCTTCCTAGCGAATAGCCTAGGGCGATCTAGAAGAGTACGGGCGAAATCTACCCTCCTAAATAGATAAGGAAAGGGTAGAGCGGACTAAGGAACCCTTACTATAGTGCTAACATACGCTTACTCGAGTAGGCGACCGCGGGTAATAAGCTACTCTACGATATTAACGAAGACGGCTTCTCTACGGATAACTCGATTATATACGCCTCTAAGGCTCTAGAGGATTTTACTATACCGGACTACGCTATCCTAAAATACGAGCGCGACAGTTTTGCTTATATAACAGCTTTTTAGAAGACTTACTAAGGCTAAATAACGCCTCTAGCCGTCGCCTACTACGCGTTAGTATACTAAGTTACAAAGGGAGCGTACTATCTCGCAAGCTACCTAGAGGCAGCGAGTTATTTCGCCGGACTAATCGCCGATATAGTCGAGCGCTATAAGAAAGACCTAAGATAGAAAATTGCCGCCGACCTCGAGTCTATTCTCGATATCTTCCCTAAACCCTTCCTAGCGCTAGTCCTTTAGGGCGAGCAGCTAAAGATATAGCGCTTAATATATATATAGCTAATCGTAGTACTAGTAGACGACAAAAGCTAGCAATTAGAATATAGCGACATTACTAAGGACTTCGAGCGCGTTATCTATAACTTTTAGATATAGTTAGGCCGTTTCCCGCTAGGCCTACGCGCCCTACTAATAGACCTAATATTAAGTCTTATACCGGCTACCTAAGGCATAATCTTTTAGGATATTCCTTTAGCCTACTACGAAGAGAAGGCTAAGGCGATAACGAAAGACAGATACTAACGCCCGGCGACGCTACTATATCCCGACTATATAAAGCAGAAAAAAGCAATCGACTAGAGGATATCTATATAGACCGAGAAATTCAAGGCTAAACTCTAAGAATAGAAGGCCTAGGAGTAGGCCGACGTAAAGGCTTAGAAAGTAGCCTAGAAAGCCGCGAAAGTATAGAAGGCCGCCTCTGCCTCGATAGCTAGAAAGCGTAAGGATACGCCTACGTCGGCCTTAACCGCCGCTAAAAAGGCTAAGTCTACCTAAGCTAACAATAGTAGAGCCGACCTACTAACTACTACTAAAAAGGCTAAGTCGACTAAAGCTAACCCGCTAACCGCTACTAAAAAGGCTAAGTCTACTAAAGCCGACGATAGCAAAGCCGACCTAGGTACCGGGAAAGGCAAATCTATAAAGGCGCCCGCCGGGAAGGCTGCAATAGTAGGAAAGGCTAAGTCTACCTAAGCGTAAGCTACGGCGCCGAAGAAAGCAACTAATAAGGGCAATTTAGACTCGAGTAAGCCTATAACTCGCGTAGACGAGGAGATCTTACTTGTAGACGCCGCCGTCTACGTAGGACTACCTCCCTAAGGGCTTCTTACGGATTCGACGATCCGC
Source organism: Pseudocercospora fijiensis CIRAD86 (assembly GCF_000340215.1). NCBI lineage: Eukaryota > Fungi > Ascomycota > Dothideomycetes > Mycosphaerellales > Mycosphaerellaceae > Pseudocercospora > Pseudocercospora fijiensis. The sequence continues at coordinate 5,204,355 of NW_006921535.1, forward strand.
CTCCCTACGAGCTATTTCGACTTTCCGAGACTTATAATAGCTTTCTATAACGCAGACTTAGGGCGAGTGCTACCCGGTAACAAGCTACGTCTATTAAAGGAACAGAAGAAGGATTTTATCCGCCGCTTAGTAGCTTTTTACGAACTTAATATCGATACTAGCTAGCTTATTTTCGCGATATTCCTAGACGAAGAATAGAAAGCCTACCTCTACTATCTAATACTAGTCGCGTTAAATTTTAACTACGAGTGCGGAAACATTTACTTCTAGGTCTCCTAAATGCTAGTATCCGCTTAGGACAAGATCGAGAAGATTAGTAAAGCCGACCCTTTCCCGAATCGAGATTTCGTTACTAGTACATCTAGAGACGATAGAGACGCAGATATAAACGCTTTCCGCAACTAAACGAACTAGATACTAAGTTACGCCCCTAAGCAAATAATAAACGTTATTTAATAATACGGCGACCGCTTAATACTTTACCTAATAAGTAAGCTCCTTATATCGGCGGTACCCTTACTACTAAAGGCCGCCGTCCTTCGGTACTAGATAAAGGCGCTCGTTCTAATAGACGGGAATAACGAGATCTAGCCTATACCCTAGGCGACTATCGTTTACTATAAGGGAGATAACGACGTTAGATAGCTACTTAAGTACTTTGCGCGGGAACTCGACGACTAAAGCGGTAGACGCCCGCTATAGCAAATCGCGACTAGGGATAACAGATACTCTAGGTCTACTATAGACAACGCGTTTCGGCCCCCTAGGGAGGATGTTCTCGATAAGCTTAAGGCTATAAAATAGCTATGTTTCGTAGAGCTAATATATACCCGCTCCGTAAAGATAGTCTAGCAAATTCCGCCGGAGCCTACGTCTATCGACGATAGCTGTAATTTGCTAATCGAGGCGATATAAGACTATAGATAGGACGACGACGCCTTTTAGAAGGCCTTAGCTACGTTATAAGGAAATTAGTAGGAGGATACCGACCCGCAAGAATTTAAGCAATACGTTAGCCTCCTCGTAAAAGCCGTCGGCGACGCGCTCGAAGATAGCGGTTACGATTAAGTAATAGACGACGAAGACCTCGCTAAACTAGACGCCGACGAGAAGTTATAGTACGAGAGATATATCGCGTTATATTAGAAGTTCGGTACCGCGTTTGCCTAACTACTAGAAGAGAATTAAAGAAAGGTTATAGACTACGGCAACTAATTCGACTAGGAAGGCACCGCCTAGAATAGCAAATTCGACCCTACTAACCTTAAGGATATTATAGAGTTTATAAATACACTCTCCGATTTCTAGTTAGAAGACGGCACTATTAAATACGATAACGAAGACAAGCCGACCGCAAGTCTACCCCTAATTATCGATACTATCTAGCGTATATCTAAAGAACCTAACTCCGCTACGAATGCGATTAAGGCTATAAAAGACCTGCCGCTACTATAGTTCCTTAGGCAAGAGGAAAGCGACCTTTTTAAACTACTTGCTACCGCGCTCTATAGATTAGTACGACCGAGCGGCGATAAGGGCCTACGTAAGGCGCTCGGAAAGCTTACTATAGAGACTTTTAATAGTCTGCATCCTACTAATAAGAAAAAGAGCCTCTGCTTTCTAGAACTGCGCCCTCTATAGCAAGGAGAACCTAATACCTACTATAGTACATACTTCTCTAAGCCTAGATAGACTTAGAATAATTATCTACTTTATAACATACGATGCATAACATATAGTATAGCAAGCATTAGGTCGAGTAATTATTGCTAGCTATAGTGCCTTACTAACACCTTCCTAATACTAAGTCTTAAAGGCAGTACTAGTAGTATAGCCCTTAGGGGCACGCTAAATAGTCGCCTTAATATAGCGTAGTGCTATTAGTATAGCAGGCGCTATACGGCCCTATATACTATATTTCTTACTAAGCCGATTTAAATAGGCATCTTAAACGACGTAAATAGTGCGCTAGTTGCGGTCGCGGATAATCCGCATTCTAAGATAGTAGTATAGGTCGCATAGTTCTTATATATTAAAGCGGTCCTTTAGTAACTAAGTAACGGCTTCTAGTACTAATAGGCTATAGGCGATAATAATTATGTCGTCGACATAGATAACAATAATAGAGCTGCTAATAACGTGTTTAAACACACATATATTAGCTACTATTAGTACAAAATCTAGGCTCTTTAAGTACTTCCGAAGCTCTTCGTACTATAGCATTAGTAACTGCTTTAAACTATATAGTGCCTTTAGCAATAGGTAAACTATGCCCTTTCTACTACGATCCTTAAAACCGTATAGTTGTTCGACGTAGATCTTATGCTTGTTACCGATAAGTGCGTAGAGGAAAGCCGTTAGAATATCGTATTACTTAGCCTCTAGGTCGTAGTAAGCAATTAGGCTAAACAGTGCTCGCAGTGTAGATAGCTTAGCGACAGCCGTATAGGTCTTATTATAATCTTGCCCTTTAACCTATATAAAGCTACGGACGACCTAACGAGCCTTAAATCGACTTACGTTGCTATTAGCGTTACGCTTAATAGTAAACACCTACCGGCTACGGACAACCTTCCTGCCTTTAGGCACTTCTAGCCGAGAAACATATATCTATATATAGTTGTCGATTAGTAACTTGTACTTAGCCTTATAGGCCTCCTTCTATTATAGCTAGTATAGCGACTAAGTCGCCTCCTTATAGCTCTTCGGAATTGGAATAGTCTCTTTAGGCTTATTAGTCTGCTTAGTAATGTAGTAGGAAGCTATAAAGCCCTTTATATAGGCTATAGGCATATTAGCTATTATACGACGAGTCGACCGCTTAATACTATAGTTAGCTAAATAGCTACGCAACAGGTTACGAGCGCTCTTGTTGCTTCGTATCTTGCGTATAGAACGATTGCCTATCTTAGTTAGACGCTCAAACTTAGGCAACTAACTAGGTTTACCCTTCTTAGCACTCGGATTATATATAGGCTGCTTATTAGGCTGCTCCTTAGCGGACTAGAAACTATCCTTATTACTTAAAGGCGGCTAAACAGCTAGAAGGTCGTCCTTATTCGGTAGTAGATTAGTAACCTAGTCCGCTACGTCGGTATTTAGCTCTTCCGCAAGTGCGTCTTATTAAGCCAGAAGCTACTAGACTACACTAGCTGCTTCTATAGGTAGAGTCTCATTTGTCGTGCTATTAAACAAAGCCGGCATAATAGACTTAATAGTAATAAACTCGCTCTTAGACGGGTTATTAGGGTTAGTATATAGTTCTATACTATTAGGTAGTAAGAGCTTACCGGATTTAATAAACTAGACATCCTTTAAAGTAACTACCTTATACTTAGTTAGCAGGTAGATTATATATTTGCCGGAGTCTACCGAGTGCTTAGCATAGCTAACAAGCTTACTAATAAGACTACGACTATCGAGCTTCCTACTACGAGCAACGTTATAATTATAGACAATAGCTATATAGCTATAGGCACGCAGGTGCTAAGCGCGTAGCTACGTACGTAACTAATTCAGCTCCTTAGTAACAATAGTATATAGACTATCTCTACTAAATAACTAGCTTAGTATAATATTAAGGACATACGTAGTAGCGCTAACAGCGTATAGCTATAGAGCTTTTAGTAGGTTAGTATATAGTATTATCTTCCGAGCGGTCGAACACACAATATAATTACTAACCTTAGCAAGACCGTTCTATATAGAAGAATAAGGAGCCGTAACCTATAGGACAATGCTATTGTTACGAGCCTACTCGAGAAGCTAATTGCTACCGTATTTACCCCCTCTATTTAGACGATATATAGGGATTAAATACCTAGTCTGCGTATAAACGTATATACGGTAATACTTAATCGCTATAGTAGTACCTAACTTTAGGATGCTAGTATAATTATATCGATAACTAGACTTAGCGTACGTAAAGAGTGTAAAATATCGCTCCTATAATAGGCTAGGGTTAGTAATAGTAACTACATCTATATAGATAATATAGGAGATTATAGATAGCCGAAGGCGTAGTAGGCGGTTATATTCCTTATATACTATTACTATTCGATAAGCAATACAGTTGCGGAAGTCTTCTTGCCTCTAATAATAACAATCTAACTATTAGCCTCTATCCGAAGGAGCTTGCTATAGTAAATATAACTATAGCGTAGATGCTACTTATCTATAGTGCCTGCCGGCACCCCCTTCTTTAACAGAAGCGTAATAGCCTGTTATCTAGAGGTAGGTATAAGCAGGAATAGAAGGCTATCCTTACGATAGGTTTAAGCGATAGTAACCTTATTGCCCTTAGCATTATATGCAAACAAAACTCGCTTATTATTGCGGTAGAAGCAGCCCTTATCGGCTAACTTCTCGGTAGACAGAAGGTTAGCTACTAGACCTAGAACATATAGCGTCTTAGATAGCCGCAGTATACTAATAGTACTATACTTATTAACTACTTTAGTGCTAGTAACGCTAATAAGCGTAGCGTACTTAGTGTTGCTACTAAAGCGTATAGGAATGCTATAGCCTTCGTATTCTATAAGAAGCGAGGCATTATTAACTATATATATGCTAGTACCTAAGTCTACGACCTAGTTAGTAGTACGTATAGTAGTAGTTAGCGCCGTAGAAGCCTAGTCGCTAATAGTAATAGTAGCATTAAAAGACTATTAGTAACTAGTCGTAGGCGGCGCTATATCCGTCCGAGGATCGTTATAGAATAAGGGTAGTGTCCTATTAGTATATAAACCCTATAGAGCCGGAGTAGGCGGAGCTAGCGGCGGTTGCTATTACTAAGCAGCTAGTATACGCTGCTGCTTCTTTTTAGCCTTCTACTATTTACGTCGCTATCGATCTTCTTCCTTTAAATGCGGATATTTGTTATAGTAGCGGTTAGAAGGGTGCGACCCCTAATAATAGGCGCACTTCTTATAGTTAGACTAATAACTATTCTAGTTGCTTCTACCGCGGCCTCGACTGTTATTATTATTATTTCCGTAGCTACTACGACCGCTACGGTTCGAGTTATCTCGACTATTGCTATTGCTATTGCTATTAGCACCCTATAGCTGTTAGCGCTAAAGACCGAAAAAGCTATTATATTAGGCCTAGTTTAATTAAGCTATATTCTTATTAAGTAACGCGCTAATAATATTATTAAAGGTGCTATCGTTAATAGTGTATTCTAAGGCGCGCATCTACTTACGTCGCATCTGTGCGAAAGCCTCGTAGGACGGTACGATTTGTATAATAAACATTATTAGCTAGTAACCGGCCCTATATACCTAGGCTGAGTTTTGAGCCTATATAAGAGGCCTCCTTCTATATCGTAGATAGAGCACTAACCTCGTATAGTACATTATTTATATTATACTTCTACAATGCCTATATTGTAGGGCTCTAGTTATTAGCCTAAGTAACCGTCTTGTTATCCTATTATGCTAAACATAGCTGCCTATATTGCTATAGGTTATATTACCCTCGGTAGCCTATACTATTACTACTAGTAGTAGTAGTGGTTTTGGTTTCCGTCCTTTATTAGAGCCGAAGGTAGGGCTATCTCTTTATATCTAACAGGTTTAGGTGTGTTAAAGGTAGTCTCTAAGCACGAATAGCTATAACCGAAGCGAGGGTACGATAAGAGCCTACGATATAGACGATATAGAAGTATCTTAAGGGGCTATTACGACAAGCAGAGAAACCTCTTAACGAGGGCATCGCTTTAACCCGAAAAGCTGCAAACCCTTAGGACTGTTACAGCTTAGGGCCTAGTCTGCGACTATAGCTAGCTTCTAAGGACTCGGCTCCGGGTCGAAGACCTATTTAGTACCGCTTGCTCGAGATAAGCTACCGCCCGCCTAAGGAGGAGATAGACTAATTACCTATCGGCCTTGCTTGGTTTGCTAAGACTATTAATTAATAGCAAATACGGATTGCAGGTCGGATAGCCGGGGAGTCCTCTATTAATCGGATAGGGCGTTCCTAGATTCGTAGCCTCGCTTAGATAGTGCTTAGCCTTCTACTAGAAAAAGAAGGCTACCGCCCCCCTGCCTAGCTAAAGGAGATACGAGCTAGTTTCTAGGATCTAGGTATAAATAGAGATTGTAGCCTCTCCCTCCGAGCGGCTTTTGTCTAAAATCTACTAAACTAAGCTCCTAGAGGTAGTTAGGCGACCCCTAGGAGACTAAATCCTAATGCTACCCTAGGGGTAATACTAGGAGAAACAGCCTAATATACTACTCTCTCGCATAGCAATATTACAACAAACTAAACAGACTAAAGTTACTAAAAACACATTTATATAGCATTCTATTTCAACTATTTTAACTACTTTATAACAATCGAATAAGCTCTAGCTCTAGCGAAAACGAGCATTAAGAATTAGCGGAATCCTCTAAATCCGAAAACGCCCCTAATCCTATTAACGAAGAAATTAGGCGGCGACTAGTTAATATAAGTAAGCCTCCTACGCCCTCTACGCTAGAGGCGCTCTATACTGTCCTTATAAAGATGATAGAGAAGCAAACTAAGCTTCTCCGTTAGAGCAAGCGTCGCCCGCTAGAACTAGGGAGTAGTACAAATCCCTTGTTCGAAGGGTGGAACGCTATAGCATATATTAAGCGCTTTAAGGAAGGCTTAGTTAATTACGAGCTCGACAGAGAATCCGACTAGTATAAGATTCGGTCCTTTACGAGGACTACCTCCTCTAAGCTTTACCGAACCCTTAAAACCCTAGTTAGCTACCTAGAAAAGGACGACAAGTCTAATACTAACTAGGAGACCTTTAAAATAGCCTTTATAAGGGAGTATCGGGAGCGCGATAGCCGTCGCATTAAAGGCAGTCGTACGTAGCTCGAGTCCCTCTACTTAGTAAGGCGTACTAAGGATAACGACCTAAAGGGGTATGTCCGCGAGTTTGTCGAGTTAGCGGATAGTATCGAATAGAGTAACCTCGAAAACTCTTAGAGAACGAGGCTACTCCTCTAGGGGTTGCCGTAGCCTATAGCTTAGCGTATCTTCCGCCGCTATAAGCTTAGCGAGGCCGATCCTAAGAGCTTTAGGAAATACAAAGAGGTCCTAGTGTGTATTAAGGCCGACATTAATAGCACAGCCGATACGAGGAAGTTTATCTACGGCGAAGACCGGAATAACCTAGCGCAGGTTAGGAAAGAAGCCTTAGGAAGCAAGGGACCTAAGTTCCTTCCTAAATCGCAAAGTAGTCCTAAGACCGTAACTCCTACTATTACTAAGCACTCTTAGGATATCGCGGACTTAGCTAAATCCCTAGCCTAGCTAAACCTAAATACGAAAGCATTATAGCGAGTTAGGGAGGTTATTAATACTACTATACTAGGCGATATACTACTAGTCTACTAGGTTTTAGATCCTAACTACCCTAAAGCCCCTTTAGTAGATGTCTACGCTATACAGAAGATCTATTCTAACTTAGATAGCAAGTGCTAGATATATAGCGGGTTCAAACATGTCTAATCGTCCTGCCCTATCTAGAAAGAGCTTCTTAAAAGGAAGCTTATTATACAAGTAAATAGCCGATTCTACTATATAGATACCGGCGACAAGATTGATTTCGAATAGGATCGGAGAGCCCCGAAGCTGCCTTAGCTAAAGACCCTTCTAGAAAAGAAGTATAGCGGCAAGATCGAGTTTAAGGATACTAGGAACAGTACCCTCGCCGCTATTGCTAAACGAGAAACTTAGAAGGTTAGGGCAAAACAGGTTAAGGAGCGGAGTAGTAATAGTACTACTAAGCCTATTAAGGTCAACTTTGTTTCTTAGGATCCGGACGCAGTTACTAATGTTTACGCGGTTACTAAGAACAGTATAGATGTCTACGCTGCTATACGGTCTTAGACCTAGTCCTAAAGCAAGGGTAAGAGCCCTTAGAACCCTACTCGCCCTAGTACGGCAGCCCCTACTAGGGTACTAAAGAACAAGGCGGCCGACAAAGCTAAGTAATAGCGAGAGTTAACCGCTAAAACTAAGACTCTCTAGACAGCTACAGACCGCGCTGCCCGATCTAGCACCGCACCTAGCACCCTACCTATAGAAAGCCTAGTCGTCCTAGAGACTCTAGAGGTCGATATAGAGGATGTTGCTACTAATATTAGTAGTACCCTAGGTCTAGCTAACCTACCGGCCTATAAGCGAAAGTTATCCGATCTAAAGAGCTTTCGCTTTAATAGGTATATAAAAAAGTATAGTACTAGCCTAGCTAACTCCTTAGACACAAAGGCAAACGCTCTCTTCTAGGCTTTATAGTTCCTAGACCTTAAGTCTAATGTGTCTATAGGAGAGCTACTAGTATACGGTTTGCCTACTAACCTGTTCTAGAGCCGAATCCCTAACGATACTACCTTTATAAAAGACCTCGCTACCCTCCGAAGGAAATAGGGACAAGAAGATTATATCGACGTCTCTTCTCTATAGTTCCTTCCTAAATTTTTAGGAGCCTAAGAGTTAGCAGAAGGCGAATCGGTAACCTACGAGACCTAAGAGACAATCGATAATACTAACGAGGAGGGAGTTAAGGAGATAGGCCGAGGGGATAGTAATAATCCCGACCCTACTCTAGTTTTAGTTTCTATTAAGGCTGTCCGATTTACTAGCTAACAAATCGGTCGGGCAGGACCGCCTCGACCTAAGGAGCTTTACTCTATCCCTAATAATATAGACCTTTCCGTAGTTACCCGTTCCTTCGCCGTCGTCCCTACTATCTATATTTAGGTTACTATCGGGAGCTATAGTTAGCAGATACTAGCAATGCTTAATAATAGTTTAGAGTCACTTATTATAAGTAAGCGTTAGGCTAAACAACTTAGGCTGCCGATAAACAGAGACATTTCCCTCGGTATATAGGGAGTAAATAGGGAGGTTACGCTAGTAGGTGCCTACTATAATGTTATAGTAGACGCCTTCGGTATATGCTTTTCCTTTACCTTCTAGATTGCCGCCGACCTAAACACGCTAATTATTCTAGGTCGACTATAGTCTCGTATAACCCGAGGTATTTAGCGCAACTACGACGATAGCTCCTAGGAGGGAACTATTGCTAACTAGAAGGGCAACCGAGTCGTGTTTACTAGTTATATCGGCAATACTAGCTACAAGTCCTACGAGGATATCCTTGCTACTTCTAGACGGTCTTCGGGAAACGCTACGGCGCGGTTGTAAGACCGGCAATCTGCGCTATAAGTTAGTATAGCTTAAATAGGTTATTTCTAGAAGTGCGCCGCTCCGTACGTTAAGGCAAGTTTCTAGGTTCTGTACTAAGAAGACGAGTGCTCGAAGCGATAGCGAGCATAACACAACGACTACCTATACCTGCTATACGAGTTAAGGTAATAATGCTATCTTATACGTCGTCGCTAGAGGTATTACTACCGGACGCGGGTCTACCCGAACTAACTAATTAGAGCGCGAGTCTAATGCTACCCTAGGGGTGTTATTACGAATCTAACGTTTTTACCGGCGTTATAAATTAGGACTACTAGTTATATACCTATCGACTTAAGGAAACTTCTAAAAAGGTTTACGCGCTGTTTTATTGCGCTAATCTCCGGGCCTAGCGACAAAGAGAGAGAGCTCGGGTTCGACAATCGATTAGTGTATATACCCTATACAAGAGGGTAGCTAACAAGATTAAGCCCGTAAAGGGTAGCGTATATATTACCGATAGGTCTAATCCTAGCGGAAATCCTAACTAGCGACAAAAGTGCCTTAATTAGGAGGCGATACTACTACCTAGGGATAGTGCGTACGATTAGAAATATATTACTAAAAAGTTCTCTACTATCCCTAGGGGGTTAAGGCTAATAGAGGAGAGGCTTGCGAAAATCAAACTAGGCATCGAGCTTTCGGATCGTAAACTAGATTTGCTATACGAGCTTCTATACAATCGCGAGGCCGTGTTAGTATATAACTTTACTTACCTAGGTAGGATAAATCCGGAGGTTGCCCCTCCGTAGAGGATCCGAACGATCGAATATAAGCCTTAGGCCTACCTAGGTTTTAAGCTAAACCTAAGCCTACGAGGTATAGTTAAGGATATAATACGACAGCGTATAAAGGCTAGCACCTTAGAACCTTCCTATACCTCGTATCGCAATCTATACTTCCTAGTTTAGAAGAAGACAGCTCCTAGGGAACTAAAGAAGTACCGCCTAATTAATGCTGCGTAAAAGTTTAACGCAGTTACGATTAGAGATGCTAACCTTCCTCCGGAGACCGATAGGTTCTCGGAAGCCTTTGCTAACTGTATTGTAGCCTCACTAGTTAACGTTTTCTCGGGCTACGACTAGATTCCTCTTTACCCTAACAGCCGCGACCTTACTAGTTTCGAGACACCTCTTAGGCTATATAGACAAACTACCCTCCCCTAAGGGGCAACTAACTTAGTAGCCTAGTTCGTTCGCATTATAAACTAAGTCCTCGCGGCCTATATCTCCTATATAGCGATGCCTTTCCTCGACGATATCGGTATTAAAGGGCCTAAAACTAGGTACGACAATAAAGAAGTAGAGCCTAGCATCCGTAGGTTCTTTCTCGAACATATTTAGAACCTCGATAGTGTCCTCTACGACCTAGAGCGAGCTAACCTAACGGTGTATAGGGAGAAGCTTTAGCTCCTATATAAACGAATAAACATTGTCGGATTTGTAACTAATAAGAACGGCCGCTATCCTAATAATGTACGGGTCCTAAAGATAGTGTCCTAGCCGGATCCTACCTATTAGAAGGATGTCCGAACCTAGCTTAGAGTAGTCTCCTACTTCTATATCTAGGTCGAGAACTTTATATTAGTATATAAGCCCTTATACGCCTTGCTTAAGAAGGATGCTAAATTCGAATAGAACCCCCTATACTAAGCGGCTAAGGACAAGGTAACTAAGGCACTCGTTAGCGTACCTGTACTTACGTCTATTAACTACTTAGAGGGAGCGGGTTTAATTATTGTTGCTATCGACTCGAGCGGGGAAGGCTATAGCGAGATACTAATATAGTGTAACCGTAAGGAGCTATCCTTACGTTATCCTATTAGGTACGACTCCGGGCTATAGAAACCGATCGAGGCCCGATACGATACTAGTAAGCGAGAATGCCTTAGAGTCTATAAGGCTCTAAAGAAGTTCCGGCTATAGCTCTTTAGCGTATTCTTTTATCTAGAAATCGATGCTTAGACGCTAGTCTATTAGCTTAATTATATAGCCTCCGACCTGCCTAACTCTACGATAGCTCGGTAGGTTGCCTAGATCTATTTGTTTGACTTCGACGTCTTCTACGTTCCTAGCAAGAAGTATACTAGACCGGATAGCCTTTCTAGAAGGCCCGCTACGGAAGAGGACGTCGCCGAGATAATAGAAGAAGAGGATATCGATACGGTAATTAACCGCACCTTCTTCGCTACCTTCTATATTAATGCTATACTAGCGATTACTAGGCCTGCTACCGATAACTAACCTAGCGACTAACCTAGTAACTAGCCCGACGGGAGCCCTACTACTAACGATAACGAATAGGCTAAAGCTAAGGCAGATAAACTAGAGAGGGATAATATCCTTAATAGGGTCTACTCCGACGACTCCTATTATATCGCCTACTTCCTAACCTATATAAAGAAAGCGCCTAGCCTATTAAAGAGTTAATACCGTCGGGTTATTCGCTATTCTCGACGATTCCTAGTTAAAGATCGAATCCTTTAGCGACAAGCAATAGTTAATACACCTCTCTAGCGTATTATTAACGACCTAGCAGCCCGATAAGAGATCCTTCGTTCCGTTTACGATAAGCTCGGCTACCGGGCGGCAGAGGGCACCTTCGATATCCTTTGTCGGCGGTACTAGTAGGATAGCGTATAGGCTAATATCTCTCGCTACTATAAGAGCTGTCCTAAGTGCAATTTCAGGAATAGCTACCGTCGGCTAGGCGAGCTGCGTATCCCCGCTACCTAATTAGTTAGTAAGCGATAGTACGGTAATAGGGTTTATCTAAGCCGGAATAATAGCCTCTATATTATTCGGGAAGGTCTTTCTCGATAGCCGGAGGCCTATTATTTCTACAAGGGCTACGGTGCTATTAATGCTCGTAATATAGCTACCTTCCTATTTAAGGATCTGTTTTGCCGCTAGGGAACACCTTACGAGATTATCTTAGACAACGCTACGAACAATATAGCTAAAGAAGTTTAAGCGCTACTTGTTTCGTATAGAGCGAAAAACGTTCGTATCTCCCTGTACTATCCCTAGTCGAATACTATTGTTAAGCGTAGCTATCGGTCTTTAATTAATGCCCTGTCTAAGATAACTAATAGAGGGGACAGGTCCGTTCCTATCTCTACCCGCGTTCCGGCCCTTCTCTAGGCGGATCGAACTACTATTATCGATACGACTAGACTTACGCTAGCAGAGCTTATAATTAGGAGGGACGCCGTTCTTCCTATTAAGTTGTCCTATCGTACGTATAGCGTTTACGATTAGGGGTCTGTTCGTACTAGGGCAGATCTCCTTGCCTTACGCGCTAAGGCTCTTAAGGATATAACTACTACTTCTTAGGAGGGACTTGCTCGACAACGTCGCCTTCGTAAGGAGGCTAAGCAGTATTTCGACGACTATAATGCTATTAACTAGGAGCCTCTAAAGGTTAGCGATATAGTTCTTCTATACCGGTCGGAGCTAGAATATAGTTACTCCTATAAGCTAGCCTTTAAATAGAAGGGGCCTTATAGAGTGTAGGAGGTCCTTTACGATAGTTTTACGTACCGTCTTTAGGAACTTAATAGTGCTACCTTGAAGTACTCGCACCCCTAGGCTAACCTAAAAAAGATCGTTAAATTAAGAGAGCCTACCTGCCCCCCCCCCCGACCGAGGAGGAAGTTAATACCTTTATAGACCCTCTACCGACCTTAGATACCTATCGAGAGGAGGATCCTACCGCGATTATAGATCCTATTCTACCTAACAACTATGCGCATCCCTAGATACGTCTTAGTAAGCTATTAGGAATAACTTATAAACAAAGGGAGGGTTATATACGTATTAATTACGCGTAGAGCATTTCCGATATTAATTCCGATAGTGAACTAGACTTCTAGCTATCTAACTCTAACTCTAAGGAGGAGCTCGACTAGTCTAGCGACGAAGACCGCCTAGAATTATAGCTAGATTCCGAGACTAAATAATTGCTTGCTCTTCCTTGCCTCTATCTGCCTCTACTACGTTACTTCCTTACTCTTATTAATCGTTCTCCGCGCTGTTAATGCAGTACCGCCCTATACCTTTAGTCCTTACCTATTATCTGTTCCTACTAATATTTATGCTCTCGTTTGTTACTTTTAGTTTATCCTATTATTGTCTTTTGCTTTTGCCTTTACCTTCGATTAATGTTACTATAACTTTATTCCTTCGCTCTTGTTTCCTTAGATAGAACTATACGAGGCGTATTTTCCTAATAACACCCTAGGGGTAGTATTAGGAAAATAGCCGAACCTAACCCCTCTACCCTTCTAGGACTACTTCCCTCTAGATTCCTAGACTCTAGTAACCTTCCTTAAGTAACAACGATAATAAGATACTCTACTAGAGGATGTTCCTGCCCTAATTAGCGCTAGTTACGTAGGATACTAAGAAAGGGAGGATCCCTCTCCCTTCCCGGCTCTTAGATAGATATAGCAACCTAGGCCTATAGCCTCTAAGAATAGGGACCTTAGGCTGTTAAGCTTAGTGTTTAGAAGAAGAAAGAAGGTAAACGCATAGACTACCTTTACGTACTTACTAATATGAAAGGTAATGCTATACCTATAACGGCAGTGCTATAGGCTAATATATCGACGGATTAGCTACGCTAGGCCTAGGCGACTTGCTCCTCGTTACCGAGCATCTCTAGAGAAAAGCTAATGCTACCCCGGGGGTGTTATTAGTCCCGCTAGCTTTACTACTATAGATTTCTGCTAAGGACTCGAACTAACTAGTTACATTTCGAGTGCGCGAGAATCTACGATAGCTAAAGGTTAACAAAGGCGCGTAGTCGCTACTAGCAATTAGCTAGATCGATTGTTAAACTTTAGCCTGCCCTAATAATAAAGAAGTCTCGTATGCAGCTTTACTTTTATATATAGCCGTTATCCGTTTGCTTTACTAGCGCGGAATATACGGACTACGTTACCTTCGTACTATATTTAAAGCGAGCTTCCTAAGCTCCTTCTTCTACTCGGTTACTAACTAACTCGCTACCGCCTAAAACCCCCCTTCTATCTAAACCCTTCAATTATTATTATTAAGCAACGAACACACTTTGCAAACTCGTTTCTAAACCGCCTCGGTCGACTATAACTTCCGGCGCCCCGAATCCGCTAGGCGCTAGTAGTAGTAACGACCTACCTGCCCCTATTAACCTAAGCCTAGCCGCCCTAGTTCCGATCGAAGCCCTATCCGATAGCGCCTTAGCTGCTATAACTAGCCTCGAGTACTGCTTCTAGATCGTTACCGCCCTTAAAGACCCTTAAGAGAAGATCTAGAACGCTCGCACCCTACTACGCGTTATTAATAAGAACATTAAGAAGGCTGCTATCTTAGTTGCGTACGGTATAAACAACTTGCGTTAGTCTATCGGTAAGCGTATCTTTAAGCGCGAGGTTCTTAACGATATAGATATCGAACAAGCCTTTCCTATCGTCTATAGCCTCGAGACGGCCGGCACCTAGATTCGTTTGCGCTTTAAGACCCTCGACTAGGCCTTCGAACATTAGGGAGGACTAAGTAGTCTTCCTAAGAGCCTTATTAACTTCGCCTACGGTAGACAAGAGCGTGCTAAGTAGGTCTCTTCGTTCGTTAACAAGTATAAGGTCCGTCGTTAAGGCGCCGAGTACCTCTCTTATACTATAATCTATCGCGTATCTACCGCTAGCAAGAAGGTAGGCAAGTAGTTACTTAACTTGTCCTTTACGCTTAACGACTTTACGACAGCCTACTAGAAGAAGCACTACGATACGATTGTCTAGGTCGATCTTAACGTATAGACAACTAAGGATCTACTAAAGGAGAAGGGCTATCGTATTAATAGTATAGGTTTTATTATTAAAGGTTAAGAGGCTCCTATCGTTAATATCCTTAAACGTAAGGCTCTTTGCCTAGAAACCGAGGCCGATATAGCTGCTAGTCTTACGCTCGCTATAGAAATGTAGGCTAAAGATCGTCGCTCGACCCGCAACCGTAAGGTCCCTTAAGAAGTTTAAGACGAGCGCGCTAAGGCCGAAGCAGCGCGTAAGAAGGCATTGCATGCTCGCTAGGCCCTCCGCAAGGCTACTAAGAAGTATAGCACTCCTTCTAGTACTAACTATAGTACTAACTATAGTAACTCGGATATTAATATACTAGATATACTACTAGAAGATGTCTCCTCCGAAGGCTCCTTTAGCGAGCGTAGAGATAGAGGCCTCTCGCCGATCCTATTAACTAAGAATATCTATAGTTCTTGCAAGGGCGACTCTATTACGCACTTTATTACTAACATCGATATAGTTCCTAAAGCCGACTTAGGTAAAGCTCCTACCGCCCTATCTATCTATTAATAGCTCGACGACCTTAGTAAGCTAGGTAAAGAGCGGTTTACTATATATGCTAACTATATTAAGAAGGCCGCTAAGGTCTATAGTCTCTATGCTAGTGCTAAGGCGAGTGTCCTCGTCGGTCGCCTATTAAAGATTAGTCGCGAGGTTGCTAATTAGGATGCCTTTACTACCTTTAAGACTAGTTATGCTAACTAGTTTCCTAGACGTCCTACTGCCGCCCCGACCTCCCTAGGACACTACGTATTTAACCCTACTAGTACTATTACTCGCGATCTTACGCTAACTAAGCGTTAGTATAAGCTAATTACTAGTATTCTTAGCTAAGGTACCTCCTTCGACCGCTTTCGTTAGACTAGCAATACTATCTTCCCTCGGGTCTTCGGTTAGATATAGTCGCCTCGTAGAGCGCACCTTCCTCTTATCGTCGACCTAATATAGGAGGAGTTTCGCATATTCTTTTAGTATATGCGTAAACTGCCTAAGTCTAAGTAGGAAGGCCGCAATGCCCTTTAAACCTATAGAGTAAGCAACCAAATCGTCCGTTAGTATCCCGCCTTGTAGCTCTTAGCCGTTACCCTTCGACCTAATTACGTATACGAGCTTATCTCCGTCCCTAAGCCTACTAAGTACTTTAAGGTAGGTAAGGGCGGTTATAAGAACTACCCTACTAAGGAGACTTCTCGTCTCGGATAAGATATAGTTAAGCTCGTAGCTAGTAAGGGTACTAGCTATCTACGTATTAAGGTTTCTCTTATATCTAAAGATAAGACCGCCTATTTAACTATTATCGAGGGTATATACGAACTAGAGGTCTTCGAGAACTAGGTTAAGAAGCTTAATGCCCGTAGCCTAGTTCTACTAAACAAGATTAGTAAGCTTACTAACAAGCACCTTACTAACGACGACCTCGGTTATATATTCGATAGTTAGCCTAACGAAGGCGAGGTAGCTTAGTAGATCCTTACCCCTCTAAAAGAATGCGAGGTCTCTATTTAGATACTATACCTTCTATATAGTAATCTAAAGCCCGAGAGCGACCGTATATTAATCGACCTAGGCTACTCTCGTGTTATCGACGGTACTAAGATTAAGGGTTACGACAACTTAACCGTCGCTAAGGTTGCTAAGGCGTACTGCAATCTAACCGCCCTCCTAGGTTCTAACACCTTCGTACCGTTCGCCTTTCCTACCGCTATCTTAGTCGAAGGCCTTAGTTACATTTCCGATGCCCTAGTCGGTAGAATTCCTTAGTTAAGTTACGTTGTTTAGAACGAAGTTAAACAAATCCTCTAGTTTAGTAAGGAGGAGCTTAAGGACTATCTACGCGAGTAGGAGAAGGCTATATAGGACAAGGCTGCTAACCTCCTCGTTAATTAAGCTTACTTCGAGGCAGAGTACTTTAGTACTAATAGCTTTAATACCTACGGAGGAGCTTAGGAGAGTCGACTAGCTAATAAGGTTATTACTAGTAAGGATTACGGTGCATTAAAGCAGTAGTAAGTTAGCGTAGTGGATTAGATGCTTAGGAAGTTGTTTTTGCATATTAATAGAATCTAGGAACAATGCTACCCCGGGGGTATTATTGCGGAGTTCTGAAAAATAGCCTAGATACCTAAGGTGCCCTATATAACTGTTTGTTTGTTTTAAGCGCGCAATGTAAAGCGTGTCTAGTTAGATACGAAGAAAGGGAGGGATATTAGCTAGTAACCGGCCCTACACACCTAGGCTAAGTTTTAAGCCTATATAAGAGGCCTCCTTCTGCATCGTAGATAGAGCACTAACCTCGTATAGCATATTGTTTACATTACACTTCTACAATGCCTATATTGTAGGGCTCTAGTTATTAGCCTAAGTAACCGTCTTGTTATCCTATTATACTAAATATAGCTGCCTATATTGCTATAGGTCATGTTACCCTCGGTGGCCTATACTATTACTACTAGTAGTAGTAGCAGTTTTGGTTTCCGTCCTTTAATATATAGATAGCCTAGTATTAACTAATAGCTAATTTAGTGTCCTTTAAGGCACTAAGCTTCTTCTTATATTCGTTATAGAACTTCTTAACGTCCTTGCTATCGTAGCGAAGGGTAATATAGTCCTAGAAGAGCACAAATTTAGTAGACCTACCTTTACTAGTATACTTCTTATATAGATAACTCTATACTACCTAGAAGGTATCGAGTCTAAGTAACGACTACTAGATCTCCGATATATAGTTAGCGAATATCTACGTACGCGCTAACTAGTCCTTCGCCTCCTATTTATCTTAGCGGTCTTTAAATTGCTCCTATGTTTTAGTAGATAATAGCTTAACTTTAGGCTTTAGGCGGGTCCCTTAGATATAGCGCTATACTTATATACCTTTAAGGGCACCCTTAGCGGCGTAGGCCTATACTAGATAATTCTCCTTATTCTTTAGCTTAGGAATATTGCTTATATAAGCGTTAGCGGTTATAGGGGGAGCTATTATTAATAGCGATAGCGACGATATAGAAAGAGACTATAGACTTATTTTAAGAGGCCGCTAATAGGCGCCTATATTTTAGTATAGCGGACAGCTAACACTGTTGTTATATAACCGACTCGAGTCGGACTAGCACCTGCTAGAACACTCGAGGGCGGCGGTAAGGGTAGTAGCGATAATATCGGTATTAGCGTAATTATTAGTAACGGGCGCTAGCTATATAGCAGTCGGATTAACTATTAGAATACGTATTGAAATACGTTAGAAACGCAGGGGGCTCATAACCACTTAATGTAAACTGTGTTATATTCAGAAGAGGGCTAATCTATAGGAAGCCCAAAGATAAAGTGCGCAGTTTCAGCCTCAGGCATCATGTACGTAATACCACACACACCACACACTTCAAGTTACCATCCCAGCAGGCACCAGCATAGAAATCTCGTATCCTGCCACAAGCATGATACCTTCTTTTGCAATGCCAAGTATCACGAATATTGCGCAAGGCTCGCATGAGCACCACTCCGCCACTCTGGTTCCAACAGCCGAACACAGCCTTCCAGTGTACAAGCTCTTCTTCCATGGCAGCTTGATTGGATTGAGGCTGGCGGTCATGCAGTAACCCGAGGCCTGCCACTACCCCACTACAGATGAGCTTGACCGGCGTTGACGATGGAGTACGTTGATGAAGATGCCAGTCTCTGGACTGAAGTCTCACCGCTGCAAGCTGTCTCGATTGATGAGATGAGAGAACGTACCCCAGAGCCTGAGAGCACAACGCCCCCGAAGCGACGGCCGCCTAGATATGATCCAGGACTGGCTGTGCTGGGTCTACCGGTACACCGGAGCCTTGCGTACTGTTCGAGGTCGCCAACCCCCGAGAGCGAGTCGGAAGAGGACACAAGATCCTCAACGCCACAAGCCTTGCCATCGTCAGACCGTGAGCCTGTCGTATCGGTGCCTAATACAAATGCGGCTCAAAGCCCCTCATTTTCACACGGGCAACATGATAACCAGCCGGAAGCGACTTCGGTGATCAGTTCGCATTCCGTCGAACACCATGTCATCATGACAGGATCAGCAATACCAGAGCAGGATCTGGACCAGCCAGCAGACGTGCAGACGCCATCCTCTGTTGACAGCAGGACAGCCAGCCACAAATCGGAAACCGAAGACGAAGTCGAGCTGACGCCATTGTCATCCGCGAACGATTCTGCCTATTGTTCTCCAGAGCAACCAATCCAGCATGACGACGCCGAGCAGGTTGGATCGAAAATGGAAGATATCATAGAGGGCCCAGATGTCGGGCAAGAGGGTCCCGGAAAGAAAAAAGGTGTTGGACCACACAAGTGCGAGACCTGTGAAACCAGATTCAAAACCTCATACCTACTCAAGTACGTACGCTCTCCCAATCCTCACCGAAACCTTCGTATGCTAAAAACCTTCCATAGATCCCATCGCGACGTCCACACGAACGACAAACCTCACCGCTGCGAGGAGTCCAAGTGCGCGCGGACTTTCAAGAGGAAAAGCGAGCTGACCCGGCACTTGAAATCTATCCATCACACCCAAGGTTTTGCGGGTTTTGAATGCAAATTCTGTCCGGATAGTCATCATCGTTATCCTAGGATCGATAACCTTAATCGTCATATCAATACGGCGCATCCGAATGTCGATAGGCCGGTGAATGGAAAGAGGCGGAGGGCTGGGCTGGTTACGAGGGGATGAGGGATTTGAATGGGAATGAGAATCTCCGCGCCGCTTTTGAAGATTTGTTGGAGAAGACGAGTCCTCTTGAGGCTATTGATCTAGGTCCTGCTTCAACCCTGATATTCTAAGAAGTCCAGCGCTGATTTGGGGGATTTTTCTTTTTTCACTCCTCATTGCAGTGGTCGGATAGGAAGTCCAACGCCACACCTCTTCGCATTCCTATCTGGTCATCCCAGCTCGAATGCATACAAACAAACTTTCCAGTCAAGCGCTCAATCAGACGCGCTGCGGAATAGCCCCGGTACGCCCAGCAATGGTGTTGCAGAGCACCTGTTCCCGAAAATCATGTCCCCGCGAAATATCTCCTCGAAGATATGCAAGACATGGTACCCGGAAGTCGCAGCCTCGAAATTTTCGCCACCAAAGTGGGCCAGGAACAGAGCCGGAGATTTGCGCAAAAGGAAAGCTATCTCGAGTGAAGAGAGATGGTCCCGTTTGGAGTCCCAGGCTACAAATCTTGCCTGCACTGGTTGGCCATGAGCCAGTTTCGACTCTTGGATTCGGTTCTTAGAGACACGGTGCGAGTAGGTTGGCGACCGTCTTTGAGGAGATAGATATATACAGACAGCAGTTCCGGCGAATTCGTCGGTGAAGATGAAGGTTCTGGTGACTGACTGGGTAAGGAGGTTTTCCGGAATTGTGGATGAGGTAGATTGCTGGATGGATCCTGTGATTTTGTGTTGCTTCAGGTTGATGAGCTGGGACTTTTTACGCGGGAGACGTGTGGAGGCGGGCGTGAAGCGCTTCTTCGTTAAAATATGTGAGTGATGGAGCGCCCAAGGCTCTTGCTTTTTTGTAGTAGAGGTTGGAAGTGATGGTTTCTCCCTAGGCTCTTGCGTAAGGTCGACGATGGCGCATTTCTGCGTCTGTGATCTGGTGGCCCTTGTGGTTTGAATGTAAAAAGAGCGAGTGAAGGAATCAAGGTTGTCTTCTCGGGATCATCGTTGCGGAGTTGACAATTCTACATAAAGTGATACAGCATTAACAGGAACCATTGATTCCTGGAAGCGAAACACTTCTAACTATCGGAATCTACCCCGTATCGATAGGAGCACCGTTTGAGCAATTAGCTGAGTCCTCAGCCTCAGACTGTCATGAACCCATCGCAGATTATATCTTTTGCCTGCATTGCGACGCAAATCTTAGCCATTCGCTGACCCTTCTCTGGGTTGACAATATGCGCAATCGCCACAAGACTCTTGATGCTGCCGGAAGTCGCTGGCTTCCCCTGACTCGTTCAAAACCGCGCCTTTCCAGCCGACACCTGCACGTGAGCACAAGCTAGGTTTGAGCATCTCGATCTGAGCATAGAGGTCCTCTATCGCATGGACTGTGAGCGGCCCGCTTCCAATTTCCTCGTTGATCTGCGCAATGATGATTCCAGTGCGCCGTTCTGCTCGCCTCAAGGCTTCGCTGAAGGAGTATCCTTTTGGCGCATCCTGGGCCAATTGGACTTCAGTCCCAGGTCGATTGTTTCGCAATTTGAATGATATCCGCGGCTGCTCGTCTCCTATCGCGATGAGGAGGTTGAAGTTGTGGTGGTAGAATCTTAAACGCTGGATTCTGGCTGCGTTCTCGTCGCCAATCGCTCTGATCCATTTCACGAATATCGTTTGAGGAGTCCATGCCTTGGGATAAATGGTGTTTTTCCAACCTCGCATGTCATGTAGCCATCTGGTTGAGAGTTAGAATTTGCATCTGCTTGGTCCTCTTCTCCTTCGAGCTTCGACTTACATTCCCTTGCCGTAGAATACATCGAGGGATTCTTTCCGCATTTGCCGTGAAACTCTGCTTGTTCCTGGCGCAAGGATCTCGTGTGGCATGAGGACTATGTCGAACCAGCGATATGGGCAAAAATGACTGTAGACCATGTCTCGAACTTCCAGCGGCAGATCGAAGAAGTTTGTTTCCGCGTTCGACTCGCGTTCTTTGTCTGCATCGTTCATGACGGTATCTGTGTCTGTATCTGTATCGATTTCGTCTATAGCCTGAATGCGAGCCGACGTTCAAGGAGTGCCGGGCCTGATAAAATAATGCATGTACTGTGGAGCGAGCAAGAAGGAGCAGCGGACAGAAACAAAGATGAATGAAACGGCAGCAATTGCGGGACGGTCCGATGCCAAGCTCGCATGGAAGCGACAGTTCACCTCTTGCTGCTCACGTGCCACGATGTTCAGCAAGTCTTGTATGATCGGCTTGCCTGCAGCTCCTGATCCAATACGTGTATCAACTCGCATTTCCGACAGCGTGGACATTCCAGGGTATCAATAGAATACGATGTACGACTCGCTACGATTAATGCCTGCCGAGAGTGGCAACAGAATCGATGCAATACAAAGAGTGGCACATTCCAGCTGCCACACCTGTCTCGGAACGATGTACTTGTTATGCAGCAGGCGTTCGAGACAGCATGGGAGCTCTTGTTCGAACGAATAGATGCGGATACCAATGATCCAGCAGACTTGGCCCTCAAGATGCAGATTGGAGACTTGCACGAATACTACAGCGAGCTGCAGCGCTACAATCCAGACTTTGCCTTCAAGCCTCCACCCTTTGTTGAAGGTACGACATTATTGGAGTATCATAACAAGCTGCTCGCAGATTTTACCCTGGCCGAGCACGATGCAGCGAACAATGCCAGAATTGAAACCGGCTGGCAAAGGGAGAGAATGAGAGTCAGGCTTGAGAAGAAGAAGAACTAGAGAACTTCGATGCTCGCTACACCGCTATGCAGACCCACATGCAAAATACGGGCAAAGCGTACGTGTACCACATCGATCCTCCGCCTCCAACGACTAAAGACCTCACTGGAGAAGCCCGGGCCCGGCGCCTTGGACTTCGTGGGGTAAAAGGCGACGCTGAATGGCAGTGGGATAGAACACTTGGTCAAGGCGGCTTCGGACATGCTGGGCTTTGGGAAAGGGTCGGCGAGAATGGCGATGTGGTTGACAGGGTCGTCGGTAAGGAAAGCTACCACGAACATTTCACGAACCCAAGCCTGTGGTCTGGCCCGCCACTTCATCGTGTACCCAAAGAAGGAGCTTTGATGAAGAAGATCAACCGTATTCCAGATTCTGAGAATGTACTGCGTTGTCAGGGTTGGAGAGTGTATGGATTGCTGAGGGTCATCAGAATCTACGTTGATTATTGCAAGTATGGCGATTTGGAACAGTTGATCGAAATCTATAACGACAAACGCGAGACAAAGATTCAACAAACCGGATCTTCTACGGACCAGTAAGACATGTTACATGAGAACTGTGCGAATTCGACACTAACCTCAGTCTTAGTTATCTTCCAGTGAGAGTCATTTGGGCAGTCTTCGAATCACTCGTGGCTGCGCTCTGCCTGTTGCATTTTGGCAGAATGCCCTGGCATCCGCCTAGCCCGGAATGGGAACCAATACTGCATCAAGACATCAAACCACGGAACAGTAAGTCTACCGATCGTCCTTTGAAGAGCAAAGATCGTCGTGGAGCTAAAGTTCGTAGTCTTCTTAGGCAAACGTGACCCCATATTATGGAGTAGAATCCCAACGCCTAAAGTGAGTTGCGATATACCAACCGAAAAGTTTTCCCAAGCCGCGCTGACGTCGAGCACAGCTTGCAGACTTCGGCCTTGCGACTCACGATTGGAGCGAGCCTGGAGCTGGTACGCAGGGTTATCAAGCACCGGTACAGCAGTCTTATTCCCATTATTCTTCCGTTGTCCAGAGTAATCATCGTGGACAGGAACAATATGCATACGGATCCGAAGATGCCGACTACAACGAATACAATCCCATCACTCTCAAAAGTGACATATGGGCAGTAGGGCGAACTGTCCTTGCTCTTATGAATCTCGAAAAGGCGGCAGATGTCCAGTCGTATAAATTCGACTCCGAATATGATCTTCCGGATTACCACGATGAAGCTACCGAAGCTTACTATCCCAAGGATCTGAGGGATCTTGTTGAGCTTTGCTTGAGGGATAATCCGGCAGAACGACCTGATGCTATGCAGCTCTGGGCTCGAATTCAGATGCATGTCGGAACAGTCATTCGAAGATCCTGGCTACCTATGAAAATGGGGCCTCGGACAAGTGACGAAAGTCTGCTTGAGTTGCCAGTCGATGGGGCTAGGACTACACTTTAGAGCGAAGTTCAATTGGATATTCATTCTCCACCATCAATCACATGCAAACCTAGTCACCAATCATTCCTTCTCCTTCATCCAATTCTGATCATAAAGCGACCAAAAAAATCCCCCCTGCACCGACAAATCTTCATATCCCAATGACAAGAGTACTCCAACCCCGTCTCCTCACAAAACCCGGGTTTTTGTCTCATCGGCACCTGACTCCTTCTATCCGAATTCCTACGGTTAGACACCGCCAACTCCAAACCCTCAGAAAACGCCTCCCGATCGAGCGAGTTCGTGAAATCCAGAAATTTCAGGGGAGAAGTCAACTCCACGCCACACCTCACCCAGCCATTCCCCGAACCTCGCCTTCATAGGCAAACGCGCAAGGTGGTCGATCCAAGAGCGTGGCTTACGTCCGCGCGAGGAAGTGGTCTTTCGACTCCATTCCCACACCGCGTGAGGTCCGAGATGGGAGGGAGCGAAGTCCCAGAACTCCTCACTCACGGTGACCTTTCACTCGTTTCACGTGGCGCTCGTGGATCAGCACGTTGAAAAGGTGTCGCCATGCCTCGTCGTTTGTGTGGAAAGCGTATTTCAGGTTGAGGTGGATTGCGCGGTGAGGTGAGGCGCGGCCGTGGTCGTGGAGGAATGCTAGTGAGGTTTCGACGCGGGATGGGAAGGTGAATTCGCGGGCGCAGAGGTGGGGGGTTCCCAGGTGATAGCATTCGCGGCTTGCGAGGAGGAAGGAGGTGGTGAAGTTCATTCTTTTGTATTCTTCTCGGAAAATTTCTTGAAGTAGTTGTTGGTGCGGATGTAGGTTTCGCGGGGGGAGCGGGTGTCGGTGAGGTATGAGGTTTGGCTGCGTGGGCCGTCTGGTGCGCTCACGAATTCGATGGTCTTGGGTGGGAAGAGGTACTGCATGATCTCTTTCACAATGACGGGATGCAGGTCGAGAAGGCAGAAGTGGCGTGCTTGGTGTAGTTGAGAGGGTGGAGACGCCATTGTGCGTGTGTGCGCGGTGTGGTCCCCGTGCGTGTGGTGCTGCTCTACTCTGTGTCCATGGAAATTACGTGCGGTTGCTTAGCCAAACATAATAAGAATGAGTGATCGACGCTTGTAGAAGCACCCACCTACCTTGGCATGGACGGCGCCGTGTAAAACCACTCCGTTTAGCGGTACAGGCCCAACAAGCCGTATATTTGTGACATGCTATACAACGACAGTGCTCCGAACTGCCTATATTATCAAGGAAGGTATGGACGCGGTTTGTGTGCTCGTCCGGCAAACAGTATCCCTCAGTTAGCGCTACACTGGTTGATCTTACCGAGGTCGTATCCGGGTTCCGCAACTCCTGGAAGGGCTACTAGCGATCACTGGTGTTAAGGGGGCAAGTCTTCGATGTCGAAAGTTGGTGACCGTGGTAGAACCGCCAAGTCGTTCGCACAAGCTCTCCTTCTATCCAGGGCTAAGCTACAAGTCCAAGCTGTTGGAAGGGATCAATCTTTTTCGAGTAAAAGTTCCTCTGTTCATCTCATAAGCGTTCTTGTGCGTTGAGATGCTCTGGTCGTATGTGTGGCGATATGGTAGGGATTTGGGGGGGGGGGGGGGTGGATGTCGCTGAAAAGTCGCGGCTGGAGCTTGAGACGCATTGCTGTTTTGGTTTGTGAGAAGCGAGACGTTGCCCAGACCTTCATGTGCATGACGCTAAAGCAGCTTCACCCTCGCTACTGCTGTTGATGGCAGGTACACATATCCCTTGCACGATTCTCCTATCGAATGCAGAGCCGTGTATGGTATGGGTATGCTATTGTCGTCACTGGTCGCCACGTGAAACTCGAATGTTGAACGACCATGTTCCCGGCGCTGTCGAACAGCTGAAAGTGAATGAATCGAACAGCAAGAGCCGTGCAAATGAAATGACGAGCACCGTTCCGATTGAATAGGCAGAGCCGCGCAAGCAAAATAGCGAAAATCGTGCGGATTGAACCGCCAAAACCGTGCTATTCAAACCGCGACACCGTGCGATCCAGATAGTCCGAGCCACAGTTTAAATCATACAACTTAATTGGCGGAAGGTTTCCAGAGCCATGCCGCGCTGTAGATGAGAGAGTTATACCAGTTAATTCAACTCCACGCAAGCTTCTCGTCATTACTTGCGTGCACCACCGCTCCAGCTCAAGATCTCGTCCGCAATTTCTTCTACTGTTGCTCCCAGCTTTTCTTGCGACAAATCGGCAGAACCAGGTCGCAAGGATCTTTTCATAATCCTGAGCTACCACACTTGAAGCTCCGGCAATTGCTTGGGCCAGGTCGCTGATGTCTCGTAGCGATTTCCGACTCTGATTCGGGCACCACCTGCCCCGTCTGTAGCTGCATTTGACTCCTTGCAACGCCGATACCTAAGCTTCCAGCATCAGGAGCAAGGGAACAGTTTTCATCATGGATTTTGGATGCACTGAATTATGAATTCTACTTACTGGACTTCTAGATGAATAGCTCATGGGTGCTCAGCCAACTCACATCGCGCTGAGATGTCCTGCATGGCGATCACTGCGAGAGAGCCGGCGCCTTGTCGCAGCTGCCATGAACACCTGTAAGATCATTCAAAGAACCATGATGGAGGCGGCGGCCACACGGACAGTGCTTGTCGCGGGTTCTCCGGCGGAGCCTCGGTTGATCTCGAAGAGATCTGAGGAGTCGAAGACAGCTGCATCAATGCCGCAGCAGTAAGCGGGCCCAAATCAGGCTGCAGTATTAGCGCCGCCTGGCTCGGATTCTCCGCCGGAACTTGAATCGACCTTGGAGAAATCTGAGGAGTCGTAGAAGCACGCGTTGACGGCAGTGTAGCTCTCGTAAATTCACCCCCCAGGCGAAATTCAGGAGCGAAGCGCAGAGAATCTTGGAGAGGCTCGACGGGACGAATACTCTCCTCCTCTTCGCGAGCCCTTTCATATCGCTTCGCATTAATCCAGCCATTTCCAATCATCTTCTCGAATGCCCATAGCGTGCCCTCATAGCTCAATTCTACCCGCTGCAAATATTCCAGCCCTTCGTCATCAGCTTCGCTGTCTGAGTCGCCAGTGTCGGTGGCAATTTCGCGTCTCGGTCGGTGATGTTCGGATCGTGGAAATGATACCAGAAGTTGAGTGGGCTGTCGTCGGTGCGGAGGAGATTGCGGAAGCGATGCCGAGGTACCGGAATGCGCTCGAGTATGAGTGTCATTCTCAGAAGTAGTAATATCTGTTTGTGATGATGTCGACAGCCCTGGTCGAGGCTCTGTGGCGTGGTCGGATGTGTTCAAAGGCTCGCACGTAGGAACCCGATCGTGTTCGGACATTGTAGTTGACGAATAGCCTTCTCTGCTCTGCAATGGTTAGGAGGAATGGGCCGACCTTTTGTACGTCCACAATCCGCTCAGACATGACTCGACCGAACAATGTGTCTTTATGTCTGAGACCAGGAACGAGTGCGTCAAGTGTCTTCCGCAAGTAGCGAGCCACGTCTCGGCACTATTTGCCTGTATGCAAATACCCAGCTAGCGAGACACAATGTCTGACGCGAGAATCAAAGCGCGCTGGTATCAGCATGGCGCGATCGAGTCAGCATTGCTGTCAAGTAAGCCATGCAAACTATCAGGAATGGGCCCGCAAGTGAGACTTGTGATGGCGCAGCGGCGACGCATGGATTTTACTATTGATTCGTCAGCTGGTGCCATTGCAGTAACGATATATGATTTTACTTACCTTGATTTTGGCGGTACATAGCAGCCGATTACCTCGAAGTAGATCGGCATGTTAGCTTGTCCTTGACCGCAATAGCAGATTACTGCTTGCGCGATCGGCTAGTCTGATTCTTTCCATCTGCCTCCCATCCACCTTCATGTCGATGGTCAAGCAGCTGGGCTGCCGTAAACTCGCTGAGGAATATGCCGTGTCGCTCAACTTTCCTTCAATCGTCATCGTCATCGTCTCGTCTGCGTCTGGCACCGGGACTTGCGCTGCGATCTCTGCCGCCCTTCCTGCCACCTTTCGGCGCTGAGTTGCTCTTCGTCGGGGGAGGTCGTACGAAAGCGAAGTCTACGTGGATGGTCTGCTCGAGCAGCTGCTCGCCGTTCGCGCCCTCGATTGCGGCTTTTGCTTCTTGCACAGTAGGATACTCGATCAAGACGTAGCCCTGAGTCTCCGGTCAGTGTGTGCGCAGGCGATCGCTGCGCTGCCCGCTGCTTTGCAAGCTGCCATGCCGCGTGCTGCTCACCTTGACATATCCTGTTCTGCGGTCCAAATTCATGTGCAGATTCTTGATTTCGCCGTACTCGCCAAACATGTCCTGGATGTCTTCTTCTGACGCCTCCTCGTGCACGTTCGTGACAATGATGATCCATCCTTCGATACTGCGCACCGCCGCTGCGTTGTGCTGTGTCTTGGTCTCCCCGCTGAAGCCATTCTTGCTTTGCCCGTCATTCTGTGGTGACGGCGGCGCGTCCTGCATTTCCTCGTCGGCCATCTTCGGTATGATGTTGATGAACTCCGGCGGTGTGCGAGTTCTCGGCAAGCGGACAGGCGCAAGAGGAATTGAGTGGCTTGTTGTGCTCCTGGAGATGTGAGGCCGATCTGGCGGAAGGTTTGGCGGCTTGGCATTTCATGAGACAGGGCTCCCAAATTTGACATGGCCACTTCACCTTCACATCTGCTCCAGCCACCTCCAGGCGCTTGATGTTGTACCGCAAGCTCTCCATCGATTTTGCCTGTGCTCAGTGGTAGAGTAAGGCATATGACAATCGAGTCCTCGGCTTGTTCCGTCGTCGTGCCATTTGGCGCCGGGAAGCTCACCCATACCGTTCCGCGAGATGGGGAACAACCACCGCAACCAGACGCATCCGGCTACTTGCCCTACCAGGACTGCCACAAGGTCTTCTCCAGAAGAGCAGCACTCCCAATCACGTCTTGTGAGAGGGAACCAGCTGTGAGTTGGATGCGTCAGCCGTGCCGCGAGGCGTGGACCACAACCGTTGCCACATCAAGTTTACCACCGGACCTTCATAGTTCATACTGCCTTCCCACCTAGGGACGCCTTGGGGAAGTGTGACTCCTTGCGTGCCGACATAATGGAAAGTTCTCGGACGGGCATGTTGCCCTAGCCGAGTCGCATTGACATCAGACAGTTCTATCTCGACTACAGTATAGCTGGCACAGTGTTCTGAGAAGCCTTCCTTCGTGAGCATTGCACTCTTCTGCACAGCCTTTCTGGCGTCCACATATCCATCCCTCACGGTCCAGAATCAAAGACACATTCTCGAATTGCCTCCCGATCAGCCAAGCCCGTTGCACAGATCCACGACTATGACATCCTGATTGCCATCTGCCCCGTGCTGCCTGCGCATGTGCACCCGAAGATTGTCCTTCCTCGGCCATAGTTGCACACACTTGTCGAATCCTCCGACCGGACACATGTACCAGGCTTTTGGACCAGCTTCTGGCATCATGAGGTGCACACTCTTTTTGTGCCGTTCCAGGTCGTTCTTGCTTGCGAAGCCTCGTGTAATTTTGCATCCGGTCTCCTGGCAGACGAATGGCCGTGTGTGGATGCGCATGTGCCTATCAGCATCTGATGCATTGCGCGGGATGCGGTCGCAGATTGGACATGGGGGCTGTGGCTTGTTCGTTGACGTGTCTTGAGGTGTGATGGCACGGCCCAGAAACCACTCGTCCGGAGCATAGTCGACGAGGTTACCAGGCGCATTGGTTGCAAAGGCATAACCTGCAACCTTGTCGGATTCGTTCGTTGTCAAGGCAAAGTCGCCCATGTCCATGCTGGTGAGTTCTGCTGAATGTCGCAGGTACGGATATGAGATTTGGATTGGTTGATGATAGCATGCCATATTTGACGTGAACAGGATTGAGAAGCACCGTCGAATATGCCTTGGAGAATGAGAAGCAGGTGGGAACAATACTCTAGCAACATCTTATATACACGTCCAGTGCACACTGACCATTCCTACGAGAATATCATGTCTACAGCATGTCTTTCAGCATGCTGTAGATCGACATGAAGTTCGTCTCGCTGCACTGAAACGAAGGTCATGGTTCGGCCTCTGCCGTCATTGAAGACATTCTACCAGAGTGTCCCCGGCTGTCTAATGCTTGATGCCCCTTCTACAGTGATCTCAACGACATGTCAGCGGGATGCCAACATCATGTCGACGGCCCATGTATGAGCGGAAGCAGGACGGCAGAGGCGCCCAATCGGCACAACTGAGCGAACATGCTGTTCGGGCTTGGCTGCAGGTTGCATGCTGCAGGCTGCTTCAGCTGTAAAGACTGGTGGCTTTCCCGTCCCGCCAACGGCGTGTTAGCAGGCTACTTCTTTGTGGTATGAACACGGATGCTTCAAATGCTGCGATATGCTCTTCCCCAACATTCAATGCACGCAGTTCGACTTCCTTTGACCCGAGACCACCATTCGTGACGCTAGCACGTTCCATACGCCACGTGAGCTTGGTAGTAGGGAGTCATGGCGCAGTGTCTCGATCGAATCGATCCAGAAAGAGCTTTGTTGAGAGAGGCACCTCATTGCGGAAGAGCTCCACTTCTGTCGAAGTGCGAATGGAAACAACACGTCGTACAGCCGGACAGTGTCGAAATACACGAACGACTTGGATATCACGAACTTGGTCAGAGCTCAAGCCCGAAGTCCCCATCCAGCTCTGAGCTCTCGTCACCGATTCCTGACTCTCTAATTCGTCAAGCCGAGATTGTCCTGCAAGAGCGTCTTCGCCACAAGACTGCTGAGGATTCGAAAAAAGAGATCCTCCTGGATCTCTACGGTCAGTACACGACAATCACAACAGCAATGAGCAAAGCTCGATCTTCTGCAAGCACGACCTGGGACAGTGGGTACGGCGGGAGTGCTTCCTCGACTATTGATGGAGGTCTCCATCCTGACCTGCCAGCTGGAGAAGAACGAGATGGAGACCAGTACCCTGAGCCTACTGTGCGACATCCTGGTCTAAAGTTAGAGCGAAGCGGCGAGCAACTACTATGCCTGTTTCACGTCGGTGACCCCTCGCGATATGCAGGCGACACAGGGCGATATAAATATATCTCGCATCTCTTGTCAGTACTCAACGCTAACATTCAGAGATGAAGACATGCGATACTGACTACAGCTCCAGACGTCACATGCAGAGCCATGACTTTTATGCTTGCGGGAAATGTATTACTCGATTTGATAGTAGAGCCGACTTGGATGATCATCGTAACCGTTGGCCGTGCCTCAAGACTTGCAAACGCTCTGTCTGCCGCCGCCATCATCCACGGGGACTTGAAGCTCCGACTACCTGCGAGTGTCTGGTCACGCCACTCGAAAGATGGAATGCTTTGTTCCATCTAGCCTTCCCTGATCAGAGGAGAGCTGGCTCGAATGAAGATCGTTCCTATGTCTTTGCTCCAGAAGACCCAGCACAGCAGCAGCCAATCCACCTAGAACATGACATCACCTTTTCAGATGATTATCTCACTGACTTCATACGAGAATCTGATATTGGTCTAGCATCTAGGGAGACCATCAACTCAATATCACCACCTACACCTTCCAACTATGATTCTGTCTGGAGCGGCAACATGAATTCAACGAATCCATATGGACCTGACAAGACCACCAACTCTGGCCTGACCTCACAGCATGCCATCTCCGTCATTCTAGAAAACCTGCAACAAATAATTCAAGTCAGGGGCTCTTTACAACGCGATATGTCGACATCGACAGACTGGTCGTTCTGGAGTAATATGTCTCATCATGTAATGAGACTGGAGCAGCTTCTACTTGAACCACGCCCCAGGTTTGATCTAGCATGGACAGCAAAGGAAGAAAACTCAAGCCAGGGGCCGAGCCTGCTAGCAGATACTGCCATGGTGACACATCCAGAATCAATGTTTATAGAAACTGACACGAGTGTTGACACAAAGCAAGAAATCTTTGAGAAGAATACAACAGGATCCTCGTTCGGAGCTCAGCAAGACGAGCCGAAGTGCCTTGTATGTGGGCAAAGTCTTGGTGTGAACAGCATCAAGCAACACGTCAACGGCCCCGGAAACTTTGCTTGTCGCAAAGGGTATCTGACGCTTTCTCGGAATGTGCAGAATCGGGTCTCAGAGCTTCTTCGTACCCGTTGCCGTGAGCAGGACAGATCAATCTCCTGGACGCAGTCATCCGATGAACATTCCATGGAGGACGAAACTTCCGAAGGTGATGCACATGAAGAGTCTGAGGAAGAGAAGGAAGCGTTGCCAGTCAGAATTGACATAACATCACATGCAAATTCGCACACCCACGACCAGTCACCACAAGATGCTCAGGAATCACATAAGTCCTCTGATTCTGCAGACGCAATGGAAGCTACCGGCTCTACGCCTTGTTCATCGAACCTTCTAAGTCTTTCGCACCATGATTCGGCCGCAAACGGCGGGACAACGCAACTGGTCAAGAGCAGGAAAAGGAAGAAGAGCGGCGATGACGAAGGCATACGCTGCATCTGCTGTTATCACGAAGGAATAGACGGTCTTCGTTATGAAAGTCTTGCCGCTATGCAGTAGGTACTTACTCTCCCTTACAAGACTGCTTGCTGACCCGTGCCCATTAGCCGCCATGTTCAATCCCATCACAACAAATATATATGTCAGAAATGCTTTACTGTACTGGATGACGACGAGCAATATCAGGAGCACGTGGATTATGGCAAAGACCCATGCTCGAAGCCCTGTCGAACGCGGTCTTGTCGGCGACAAGTTCGTGGATCCTGCAAGTGGATGTGGCTCTCCGAGCCTTGCGTCCACCTTAAGGACAGAGACGAGCAATGGTGGGCAGCTTACAACGTCCTGTACAACCCTGGCGCGGAACAAGCTTCGAAACAGGGCCGTATCGACTTCAACGACATGCCAGACTGGGATGCTATACCTCTAGAAAATATCCCAGTAGCGTACGATCTGGTCGTCATGGCAGAAAAAGATGCGAGGATCGCGGAGCTCGAGCAGAACTTGAAGACGACCACCGAAAACATACAGAGAGCTCAACAGGACCTTGATGCTGCCACACAGAGCCTACAAGATATGACCACAAAGTCACAGAGCCAGCAAGATCTTCTGTATACACTTTGGCAGAGAATTTGTGCATCGGGATGTACCGATACCTACCTGCGCGGTATGGTCCAGAGAACGGCACCAGAGCTGCTCGATCTGAATGAGCAAGACAACTGCAAGACCACGAGATGGAAGGGCAAGCAGGCAGCAGCAATCGGGCCTGTAATACCGAACGACGAACACACTTTCGTACTTGATTCGACTTTGAGCGGGGTGGAAGAGTCTCCTGGAGACTCCGGCATATGGCCAGATCTGTAGCTGATTCGACAAAGCATGGACAAGCTGGTTGATTCTCGTGTGTATCTTGAACGGCGGACCGTTACCCTACCTTGGCTACCAAACTTGCCAAGATCATGCGTAGCCACATAGTTGACACCCGCTGAGCCTCTCGAGACTCACAGACAGAAGAGGAAGACCGCCAAAATTATAGAGGTTCAAGTCTGTTCCATGCCAGACAGCAAAGGCTCATGAAAGCCTAGCGTAGTTGCATGCCAAAACAGGACATACTTAGCAGCCACTGCCAATACCATACATGTCTCTCGTTTGGGTAGAGCTCCACTAAACTACCTTCTACCTGCGTGGCGCCGCATGATAGCCTCAGACAAACTCATAGCTGCATTTATCCAACGTAGCGGTCTCATGGCATCCCTCCACATCCTCATCAACATCCCAACCAGAACTCTACATGCACTGGACGAAATCCAACGCTCACTGCCCAAATTCGACGCCCCCCTCCCGTCCTCGTCTATCGAAACGTATGACCAGCAGACCACAGCTTAGAATCCACAACTAAAACTGTCATTTCGAAACAAATCATTAATTGGATCAAAGATCTTCGCTCATTTCCGTACCTACTAACCACGCTTCCCAGATCCGGTCTCAGGTATAGTTTCGATGGGCCTTTTCCGTAGATATAAAGATATATAGAAGTTGAAGCAGCAGCATACTCGCATTAGGAACAAAATGAAAAACCAAAACCCCACATCACCTCAACCATCATACCCAACATCAGGATCCCCCATCCTATCGACCGTATAAGGTAGGTACTCTCTCCAACACAAACCCACTCTCTTCGAACACATCTCAACTCAAGCCTCATACATAACCTCCAATTCCACAAAAGAAGCCTCCACAACTCTTCCCACGCGAGCCTCCCCCAATCCCTCGTTCTTCCCCCTCGTGAACATACCTTGAATCTGCACATCCCGGAATCCTCCTTACAGACTTTCTCCCTTTCCCTAGTGCTTCGAATTTCATCTTCACAGTTCTACCTTACGCATAACGATTGAAGTACCGCAGTCATGCCAAATCTGTCGGCTAGACAAGCACCTATAAGTCCTAGGATAGATTTTCGGGTAATTCAGGGTGAGAGGTCATGCAGTCGTAGGTAGATTTATTAAGTGGCGGATGTATGTTAGTAGGGAAGGCGTCGAGGCTTGCTATGATTTACAATGCTAGTAATGAGTGGTGAATGCAAGTGTGTTACTGTGCTCGTGGCAGCTCATTCGTATCTGATCCCTTGTCCAACGCCATGACTAAGTTCCATGACTATGGGCGTGTTGAATAGACCTAGCTTGGCTGTGAGCAAGATCAGCTTTTTCCAAACGCTTACCTCACCTGTGCTGTAATGGAAGAGTAGCCA
Source organism: Pseudocercospora fijiensis CIRAD86 (assembly GCF_000340215.1). Classification (NCBI taxonomy): domain Eukaryota; kingdom Fungi; phylum Ascomycota; class Dothideomycetes; order Mycosphaerellales; family Mycosphaerellaceae; genus Pseudocercospora; species Pseudocercospora fijiensis. The sequence goes on from NW_006921535.1 coordinate 5,239,063, forward strand.
GCTCTTATCTCGTGCTGTTCTGAGCAACATCTGCTTTGAATAGGATATTGCCGGTCATCTACCTCTCTATGCGGCACCCATGCCAAACCCTCTCACGACCACAGCTCCCCATCTCCTCCTATCTCGCCTTCCCATACCCCTAAAACCCTCCATCTCTCCACCGCCCAACAAGAACAAGCTCCCCTCCCCTCCACCCCCTCTCCAAAACCCCCCTACCCCTAAAAATTCCATTAGCCACAACTACCCATCATACATCCCACCCTCTTATAAGCCCCCATCCTTCCTTACCTGTTCTCCCCCACCCCTTTTTACAAGTCCCTAATTCCCCCGATTGTCCCCCCGAGTATAATCATTCCCCGATTTAGCCTGAGGGTGACAATTCGAAATACTCGATCCCTTATTAGAGCAAGGGATGCCACCTCTTTTCATAGCGCCCTCTGAGATAACTGCAAGAGTAGCGGGATCAGGAACGGGGACGGGGAGGCTGTAGATTGTGGTGGCGGTGGAGAGGACGAGGGCGAGGGTTAGGGTGGTGAGGTGCATGGTGTGATATCCGGTGTGGAGAGGTGGAGAGGTGGTGGGTAGATTGTGATTTGGGAAGAAGAGGGGGAATGGGATAGGTATTTGTATTTCGATCCGTTGGAATTTTGGTTTAGAGGAGAGCGCTTCGCTGTCCGTTATGTTTCAGGAGGTCGAGGGACAAGTCCTGCTATAGTGCTCTTGAGAGGCTAGATTGTCTAGTTTGAAGACTAAGATCTCTGTACGGAGTGTGGAACGTGTGCAGCTACCGTTTCGTGTGGACATCCGTTCGTTAGCGCCTTTTCCAATTCGTCCCTTCAGCGTGCGGGAAAGCTGGATTCGCCGAGAGGATAGCGCCAACAAAAGGAAGGGAGAACGAAAGGATGGTTAGATACGTTGCGCATAGTTACTAAACGCGGATCGTCGATTCCAAGCTCCGCTCTTCGTTCAAACCCATGAAAGTGCAGGGATATCAAAACATCCACTGTCACTCTAATGGGTCCAGACTCTTGTATTCAATTCCAGCAAAGAGCGATTTCATACTTCTCAATTGCTTAGTAAGCAAGACTGAAGCGTTGCTTTACGAGGCTGCGTTAAGCTACAGTGAGGCCACTTTGGTCGCTTTCCGGAAAGACAAGCGAGGCTCTTCCTTTCACGTTCAACGTCCGACGTTGGTTTTCGACAGCCTCGTGGCAGTCATTGCCGCCGAATTTATTATCCGAAGCCAAGGATACCGAAGCTCGCCGTACCCGATCCAGAGCAGGAGCTTGTTTTGGTTGAGATCGATCCTGCTACTGTCATATGCTATGCCGCTTGGGTTTATGCCACGAGCTACGATTTTCTGCATCAACGATGTCCTCTCGATTGGCTGGGATCTGGAAGAGCCCTGCCGGTCCGGCTAATGTGTGCAAGGAGGATTTCGTGATTCCAGCTTCTCGTTAGTGCCAGCTCTCGGCGAATACGATTTTCCTTTTTCCTTCACGGACAAATCAAAGAAGCCTCTAACGAAAAGCTGAAAACACGAAACTCTCCTTGCACACGTTATCTGTTGCACACCTTGGGTGGCATGAGTATTGTCCGCGCGAGGATTTGTGTACTGTGGCACAGTCGTTTCTTGCTTGGGTAAGACTTCGTTAACGCTGAAAGCTTTCGAATAGATGAGGCCGTCACACTACGTCCACTTGATATGTCCATCACCATCAGAGGTGACGATCCAAGTAGTTCTGCATGCCAGGCAAGCCGTAGAGCTCCAGCGAGCGTTTGCCTTTGTATTCAGCTGCAGCCAAACGCGTCGTCCCAAGCCCAGACATGGCTTCTAGCCGAGCTGAAATGGAAGCTTGGGGATTGTCCAGATCGCGAGGTATGAACGGGCGAGGAATGGACCGCCGATTTACTCACCGCCCGAAGATGCCCTATCTGCCATGCATGCAGGATCTCGAGGGTCGGAGAGGTGGAGTGTCATGTGGGTGTCTACCGTCAATGGCTAACGCAGCAGGAGCAGAGAAGGTGAGGTGAGAGACAGTCGAACTTCACTTGCATTCCATCAAAGTCTTGGCATCAAGAATCTCGAGCCGCTGATTGGGTGGCGGGCGGGCAGCGGAGCGAAAGTGCCAGAAAGCCGATCGGTCTATGGTGACGTCGAAGCTCGAAGTTCGCCTTCATCTTCTCTTCTCTCCATCAACTCGATCATCACCAATACCAGAAATGGCGACCTTAATGCGACGGCCCTTCGCGGTCGCATCAATCCTCGCCCGCGAACTCCCACACACCTCACGAACGGCCTTCCGAAGCTTCCAAACCTCGACCCGCCAACCCATCCAGCACAGCATCTTCAAGCAACGCACCGCCACCGCCTTCTCGACCCAGCAACAGACCATCTTCAAGCAAACCTTCCGACAACATGCGAGAGCCTACCAAACCTCCGCGCCCCAGAACCCTCTGGCACAAGGAAATCTCACGCAGCGACTGATCTGTACGTCCCAAACCAACATCCCCCAACCTCCATCTCCCTCGCTCCTAACTGACATTCCCCCCTCCCAGACGGCGGCGCCATCTTCGGCGGCACCCTCCTCGCCATAAACCTCATCTTCAACCGCGAAACGCGCGAAGACGGCGGCATGCCTCCTTACGAACGCTCCTACCTCAACGAAACCTTCCTGCACACAGGGCTCGGAATCGGAATCATCGGAATCGCCGCACGAGCGCTGCACATGAACGGCTGGTCATATCGTTTGATGACGGCAAACCCTTGGTTGGTGTTAGGAATCGGACTCGTGGGCTCAATTGGAACGATGATGGGCTGCCACGCCACACCGCCGGAAAACTATGTGTTGAAATATGGATTGTGGGCGGGGTTTAATTTGACGCAAGCAGCGCTGCTTTCTCCCATGTTGTTCTTCTCCCCTGCGATCCTGGCGAGAGCTGGCCTTTACACTGTGGGCATGATGGGGAGCATTGCGTTTGTGGGTGCTACGGCGAAGCAAGAGAAGTATTTGTATCTCGGCGGACCGCTGTTGGCGGGTGTGGCGATCGTGGCACTTTCGGGGCTCGCGCCGCTGGTGCTGCCGGCCACTGCGACGAGGGCGTTGATGTGGACGGAGAATCTCTGGTTGTATGGAGGATTGGCTGTGTTTGGGGGCTTTACGCTGTACGATACGCAGAAAATTCTGGCGCATGCGCGTATGGCTGAGAGGGGAATGTTTAGGAGGGATGCGGTGAATGAGTCGATTGCGTTGGAGTTGGATTTCATCAATATTTTTGTTCGGATGGTGCAGATTTTGGCGATGCAGCAGGGGAGGAGGAAGTGAGGAGGAAGAGACGGATTGTGAGGATTAGCGGCATCACGACTATTACACGCGTTCATCAAGGAAGGACTGGCGTTCAATCACCGAAGCACCACAAGGACTTTTACTGTACTGTACTACTCTATCGAGAAACACTTAGCTACAGCTAGCTGCTATTTCTCCCCTCCCCTCCCCTCCCCTCCACATACATACGCCTTCACGATCCGATCCGCTTCTACTACTGGTCTGCAGATCTCGGCTCACTAACGGAAGGCCGCTTTCAACACGAATAATGTGGCTGGGTGGAGCGACTTCGAGGCAAGACTGTTGGTTGAAAGAAATTCTGGTGCGCTGCAGAATCATGCTGGTCGACGTGGTCGTCACATGCTCTGCCTCGGATTCTCTGCTATGGATAAAGGGGGGGCTTCACATCTCGGTAAGCTAAGGGTTGTCTGCAGAATGGGCATGAATCATGTGTGGCAGAGACATATGTGTTGTATATTGTAAAAAGTATTCTGGGCCGTAGCGGTGGGTTGGGTACATGCAGGAGAGTACTGTATGTATGGATACTGTACCTTGTCTCGCTTCTTGCGCAGCGGGAAAATGCTCCGGTCCGGAAAGCTGCCTGCATTGCAGATCCAACGTGGACTCGACCTTCCGCGCGTACAGTACTTCATTCTTCCTCTCGCATCGTTTGTGCACAAAGTCTGATTGATGACGTCTTTATCCAAAGTGTGTATTTCTCCGTAGCAGTAACTTGCATGAGGTGGCGGCAGGAATATCGATATATGTATCATCGAGGGGAATGCTACGGTACTGTATGTAGCTGGTCGACAGTAATGGTACGTTAGTGGATGCTTGCAGGTCACTCCCGATGTGGCTGCGAGATTGATGCAACGAGGCGTGCCTGCGAGCGTGTCGTGATGGGTTTGCAGCAATGCTCGAGGAAGATGGCTGTCTGAGTTGGTACCAGAAGGTAGACCGGTGTAGGATTTGTTTCTGATGGAATAATGACTGCACCTAAGCAGCGTACACTCCAGCCTCCCCTGACAGTCGCGCCGCTCCTGGCAGATCCTTGAGCTGCGAACATGAAGTGGCTGCAGCTACGTAGAACATGCACCTTCGCAGGCTGACCGTAGGTCCTGAAGTCGCTGGCAAGCTAGTGGGTGTTGACATATGTTTCACCCTTTGTAACAAGTACATCAAAGATCCTGGAAAGGGGTGAGTGTTGACGTTTATTTACGCAGTGTTGAAAGTCGGTGAGCGATGAAGGGAGATGTCATGGTCGTGGTGAGTCAAGGCCGTTGTGTGAGCCCGTAATGATACGCTGTTGCTGGTCACACAAGGACGGGAGCGAGTGCGCGCTCGCAGCATGCGTCATGCGCCGCTGCAGAATGGCGCCGTGGCTGGCTCGCTTCCGGAGTCGTACAGAGCCGAGTGTGTGTACTCTCGAGTTGTATCGAAGAACAGGCCTTACCAGTATGAGTAGCATTCGACCATACTATTCATTTGGAGAATGTGCAGCAGGTTGAAGGAATGCATGGCTTGGAGTATGGTCTTGCCTCTATCCTGCACGACGTTTGGATGTTCTAATGGCTGTCTGCATATGTTTCAGAACGAATGCTGTAAGACGCTATTAGCAGGAACTGCAAGGTCAGCGCAATCCGTCCAAAGATAGCGTCGGCCATGAACATGAACGTGCGACAGCGTAGAAGACAGCGACACGCAGCAGCACGACGGAAGCTACTGGCTGTCCGCCTTAAGGCCTCTAGTACCGGTAGACCAATGTCGATGTCGTCGGGTGGGTGAATGAAGTGCCGTTGGATTGAGAGGACGTGAGACAAGCGAGAAGTATCTGAAGCGCGACGTTGAAGCTCCTTCATTTGTCCGTAGAGACCAAGACTAGACGGCAGCTTGCGGGTGACTGCATTCCTGAGTATGCAATGGTAACCTAGAGCTGTGAGGGCTGGCGATATGCTGGATCTCGTTTTGTTAGTGAATGCACTTGAGTCGTCGTGCTGACCACCTTGTGCTGGTCCCCAAGAGGCAGCTAGAGCAGGACCATCACAGCAAAAGGGTGTCGCATGCGAACAAGTTCTGGTAGCGAGACGTTGTCCACGGAGGTTCGTTGCTGCAACGTTGGACGATGGAGGCCTGAGACCAGCGCTTTGCCAGATTTGGGAGTGTCTGCGCCGACATGGATGGGCTTCGATTCGCTCTCAATATCAGATCCGCGGCGGACACCAGCGGCTGCTCGAATTTGCGACAAGTGCGTGGTAGACTACTGCCGGTGTGGAAATTCGACAACACATATCGACTGCGCGTTGGAGGCACGGCAAGACGTCGCGTGCGATCGAATGCTCTGGGCGACCATGGGACACTCGCTCTATTCTAGCGTGTGGTATGCATGGTGAACTGAATGCCGTGGCCTCCGTCCAAATGCAGTAGGCGCCGATGCAGACTGCAGGTTCGTGCAGAGCTTCGCCCAAGACGGACCTCGCGATGCCGATGCCACAGAGTGCCGAGTGCCAGAGACCGCCCGCTCCCGCTGCAGCAGAGCCCGATTCTGTACCGTACAGACAGCATTGTACCTGGAGGCACGATTCAGGAGAAACGAGAACCAGAAGCAAGTGAGGTGTGTGTGGAGGCTGAGACATCACCAGCCCGGGGCCGGGCCCGGGGCAAGCATGGCAGGCATCTCACCTCGACATCGCATCACTAGGCTATATGTACAGTTGGTTGGGTTGGTTGGTTGGTATGTTATTTGAAGCCTATTTGAAGACCTTTGATCTACGCGGCTTATAGATACGTAGCCTAATGCCCCCGCATTGGCTATAATTTGACCCGCTCCGTACTAATCCTTCGCCTTACTATCGTTACGATTTTATAGATATTCCCGTTAACATTTGATTAGTGCGCCTTTTAATGTCCCTTAGATTAATATATACCTCTTAACGAATCTTAATAAATAGGCTAACGCCTCTCTATATAACTAGAGGGTTACTCGCTCGGTTAGGGATATAGTATATATATATTAGCTTGCTAGTAGTAGGATTGAGCTACCTAGTTGCCGGCGTACTATAGATAAATGTCTATTCTACTGCTATCTAAAGCGATAGGTACACTACCTACCCTAATTAGTAATTTAAATATAGAGTCTAAGGGTAGTAGTAGTATTATAGGGCGGCTCGGTTTCGATAAGCCGTACGCCCGGTAGTAATAGGCTTTAAAGAGGTTAGTATTAATATCTAGGCTATTCTAGTTAATAGCCGCTCGATAGTAGTTTTATTAGTATACCTACTAGTCTACTAAGCGCTCGGTCGAGTAAATAAAACGCTCGCGTAGTATTAATTTACGCTAATAGGGGTTTGCGCGGCATTTAACTATCGTTGCGGTAAATACGTAGTTGCCCTTAGGTACTTGCTAGGTTCGTTAGCGTATAGTACGTATTAGAAGGCGAGTGCGACGCTATTAGAGGATCGACTTAATAAATTAGTCCGCCTAGGATTTATGTCCTTCTCCTACCGTCTGTAAGCCCTTCTACGGCCTATAACGGTAGGTAGTCCCTCTAGCAGCTTCGTCGTACTTAATCGCTTAGTTATAACCCTTTGTCCCTTTTTTATAGTATATTTTAGCTAGGATTAGCGGTAGCTTAACGGTCTAGGCGGATGTCTATCGTATAGCCGCTTTCGCGGTATTAAATTAGAGCAGTAGTACGCTCTTTATATATAAATACTATATACTGCTTAACTGTAACTCGGTAATACTATATAATTACTTATATAGCAGCCTCCGCGTGTCGCTGTTTTACCCGAGCCTAGCGGGCCTGTTTCGCTACTTTCTTCGCAGCTTTAGCTTCCTTCTTAGAATTTAATGCCGCTTCTTGCTTTTAAATTAAGTCGCTATACTTAGATTCTACGAGCTCCGGATCGATTGCCCTAAACTACTACAAGACTTTCGCCTTTAGTAGTAGTAGGGCTGCCTACTATACTATCGCTAGGTCGCTAAGAAGAAGGTTAATATTAGTAATTCGTTTACCGAGGGCTGCCTATATATTGTCTCTATCTTTAGTTAGTCTTAGGCATTTAAGTAGAATATAGGCAGGCGTCTATCGTTAAAAGTCGTATCCTTCTTTATTAATATATAGGCCGTAGAAGAGGCTACCGACTACTCTAATACCGTAGAGGTATTAGTTAAGCGCTATCTTTCCGGTACGTATTTAAGTAATAATGCTTCTAATCGGTCGGCTAGCCTGCTTGTACCTTTAAAGGACGTCCTTTGTAATATATAGCTATATACGGTAGACGCTTCGGCTAGTGTCCCCGACCGCCTATCGTAGCTACTAGTCGTTCTTTAGAAAGGCATCGATTTAGCCCCTTGCCTACTTCTAGTTATAGATTAGGGATAAGTAGAATAGTCGTGCTCTGTCCGCCGCTTCGGTAGCTAGTTTATCTGCTAATTTATTGCCTAGTATACCGGAGTAGCCTAGTATCTATTAAATTGCTATAGGGCACGGTATATATAGGCGAAGTTCGTAAAATTGCTTAATAGCGTCCTAGGTAGTATTAGCGCTAGTATTACTAATCCTTTATATAAGCCCTCGGTTGTTAGTATAGATATAGACTAGTTCTGCTAGGCCGTAGTAGATTATTAATTAAAGGGCTAGGAGGAGTCTATATACTTTAGCGTAAAAGGATAATAAGAATGCCGCTATACCTAGCGGTCTAGATTTAAAGACCCGGCCGTCGAGTAATACCGCTAAGCAGCCTAATTTGTAGGCGCCCTTCTTGTCTTCCTTAAGTAATCCGTCGGTATAAATATAGATACCTAGGAGCCGCGTAGTCTCGTTATAGCGGCGGATCGCTTCTTCTATATCGTCGGATACTATAGTTTGCGAGTACTTGCCCTACGGCGTATTAACGAAGACCTATTAGATTTAAAGGGGCAATGTACTACCTATAGCGAGGTATACTTGTTTATAGTATGCGAGAGGTGTAATCTACCTACGGTTTGTATCGGTGCTCGCTCTATTAACTAGAGCTGCGCTATATAGTCGGCTTGCTATTCGAATAAAGGTCCGGAGGCATACTAATTAGAGGTATACTTCTGCTAGTTTAATATAGAGCTCTGTTTATAGTACCGATTAAGATGTCGTTTTAAAGGCTCCTACTATTTAGTAGGCTACTATATATTAAATAGCGTTAATAAGTTTCGTAGCCTTCCTAGCGTCTACGGTGCCTAGTCGGTACTAAACTAAGGCTCCGTAGGCAAGGAGTAGTCTAATTACCGCTAGGTATACTCTGCGAACTGCTATCGGTAATACTCCCTATATAGATTTGTTAAGCACCGCGATAATATTAGTCTTCTTTGCCGCTTTTGTTTTAATATCCTTTCGATATACCGCGAATATTAGGCAGGAGTCTAGGGTAACTCCTAGTATCTTTACCGCCTCTAACAGTTAGATTACTATGCCCTAAAATTCGATAGTAAAGGCGTAAGCGCGTACCGTTTAGTATCTTAAACCTAGGGCGTAAAAGTAAATAAGCTAGAATTTAGCCGGTACGAAGATTGTAGCGTACTACGTTAACTACTTCTTATATATCGTAACTAGTTGTTTTATTATCCGCTCGATAGCCTCTACGGTAGGTCTAGTTACTAGTATCGTTACGTCGTCGATCTAGGCTATTAACGTATTACTCTCTATTCCGTCTATATACTCGACTAGGTCGGTATTAAAGATTACGAAGAGCGGCGGTAAGAGAGGTAAGCCCTACGGGATACCGACTATAACCTCCGCTTCCTAGGCGGTAATATTAGGTAGGCGGAGTCGTGTTCTGCGGCTAGTAAGAAAGCTCTATATCTATTTAGCTAACTCTTCGCCGAGTCGTCTATAGCGTATATTATAAAGTAACCGTTAATAGGAAACGTAGTTAAAAGCGCCTAATATATCGAGAGCGAGTGCTAAGGCATAACCGCCTTATTACTAGATATCTGCTATTAGTTCGATTAGGGAGTAAAGTGCCTCGTCGGTAGTATAGCCCTTTCTACTACCGAAGTGTCCTATCGGTAGGATACCCTAAGTTTTAAAGGCCTAGTGCATTCTTTCGGCGATAATGCTTTCTAGGTATTTACCTATTATATTAAGTAAGGCGATCGGCTAGTATCTCTTTAGCGTTACCGGATCTTTGCCTAGCTTTTAAAGGGCGACTATCGTAGATGTTCTAAAGGCCTATAGGTAGTAACCGAGCTTAAGGGAGGCGTTAAAAAGCGCCGTAATATACGCGTAGAATAGTGTTAGGCCTAATAGTTTGTTATACGAGGGACGATTAGTAGGTTAGCTATAGTATAGTATTAGGGTAAGTATTTACGGTTCTACGGAAAGTATATACCGGGCTTAGCTAGCGTACTGTCCCTACCGTAATAGTACCCCCGTCCGATAGAACGAAGGCTAGCGTACTATATTAGCTAAACCCCTTCTTATATACTCCTTCTGCTTCTGCTCGCTTTCCTTACCGCTCGTATTCGTACTATATACACTTGTATTTGTATTATGTCGCGTCTACTAGCTATAGTCTTACTTATTAGAGTTAATTAATTCCGGTTCCGTCTTAGAGCTAGTAGCCTTAGCCTTAGTTGCCTTGCCCTCCGTAAAGCTCTGCAGTTTCCGTATTTTTTTCTTTATAGACGAATCGCCGTCGGCTACCTTACGCTTAGTTAGCGTACGCGTAGCTAGAGAGTTTAGAGTACGCGTAGACGTGCGCATAGACGCGCGTATAGCTAGACTATCGGAAGGGCCTACCGTAATAGCGCGCGCGGACGCGCGCGTAGCTAGGCGCTAGGTAGCAATCTTTAGCGGCAAGAGGGCCTTAGGCTCGCTTAGCACCTATAGAGTAGGTAGCTTTACCGGCAAGGCGAGCTTGTCTTCGGGTACGGCTATATACTTAGACTTGCGGCGTAACTAACCTAGCGTCGGTAGTTGCGATACTAGTACCTACGGTGCTAGTACCTAAGTTAGTAGAGCGCGCGTCTTCTATAGCGGCTAGCTAGGCTCGTCTATCGCCGTAGTACTAACGTATATCTTAGCTTTTGCTATAGCGGCGAGCTCGTCTAGTATATACAAGTATAGGTCGGCCTACTATTAGGGTATAAGCGCTTCGTAACGTCTAGCGATGCCTTTTAGTCCTAGTCCTCGATAGAGGGAGATTAGGTAGTTGTCTTCCTTATCGTAGTTGTATAGAATGTCGTTTAGGCGTAGCGTCGTATCCTTCTTATAGGCTAATCTTAGCGTCTAGTCTCGATCCCTTCGTAGTATATAGCCTATTTATAGTTAGAGGTACGTAGTACGAAGGAAGTAGTCGAGGGCTGCGTCTATAATACCGGCGGCTGCCTTACGATTAAGGGCTGCTTTTATATTCTCTAGGACGTAGTCTAGTACCGCGACGATATTAATCTCCGTCGGCTATTCTACCTAGTCTTTCTTAAAGGTTAGCTAACCGGCCGTAATAGTCTTTAGCTACTTGCCGTAGAGTAGGTATACTAGGTCCTTACGGTATTTCTTCTATCGCTTCTACTAGTCGCGCGCGGCTGTTAGCGGCTCCGTCTCGCTAGGGATATCTATTAGAACCTACGAGATTATCGCCTAATCTAGGGCGTTATCGATAGAGGTAAGCTAGACTTAGTACGCTGCCTTACGCCGGAAGATTGCACTGCCTATAAGGATATATCGGCTATAGATTAAGGCGATCTTGTGCTTGCCGTTAGTGCTTGCTATATAGTATAGGTATAGAGGGCCGATTAGCTTACGTTTAGTACGCGGGAAGCCGTACGCCTCTACTAAGTAGATATACTAGGTGCCGAGCTCCTTTAAGGTAATCGTAGCGTCGTCGATTATTTAAAATATATTACCGAGCCTAACGTCTAAGAGTCGCGTACCTATAGGCGGTATATAATCGATCGTAATAAAGCCTAATACGTTATAGATTAGTACCGTAGTGTCGGCCTAGTAGCTAGACTTAAGCTATTGCTCGACGTCGGCGTATAGTATTCTAGAGCGCTATAGATAGGTATCCTCGTCTATATTAGCGGCGCCTTAACGAACCTTCTTATCTATCGGCGTACGTACGCTTATCGGGGTAGCGATTTGTACGCTCGTTAGCGTAGCTATCGTAGCTAATAATAGAATCGGGATTTCGATATTTATAACTCGCGTAGAGGCCTCTTCCTAAGCGTCGACGTCTATAGGTGCCTCTTCTAGAATCTCGTCGTCCTCTTATCGGTAAGATAGGCTAGCGTCTCTAGGTCCTACGTCGGGCGTTGCCTCGCGTAATAGCTATAGCGTAGCGTTCTATCCGAGGAAAGGTAGGGAAGTGCCCTTCTCTATATTGCCCTTATTTATAGTCTATACGCGATAAAACATCGCTACGAGCGCGCTGCGTAGGTCGGAGCCTATTAGAGAATCGGTATACTCTACTAGGAAGTTCTTATATTGCTATTACGTAGTGTCCTCCTTATATATACGTCTCGTAAAGCTAAGTTCTCGTACCGGGTTTAAGATAGTATAGGTCTAGCGTACCGTATCGTTAACCTAAATAAGGCAGTCTACGGCTAAGTCGTCCTTACGTACGGCGTTAATAATTGCTACTACGGCCGCTATAAAGGCGTAGCTTGCCGCGCGCTAACGCGCGCCTAAAGCTGTAACTATATCGCGTACCTCCTTACTAATATCTAGGGATACTAAAGGGAGGCGCTTACGACGAGGCTCGGGCAGGTTATTATCGTTATCGTCTCTATCTAAGCTATTCTGCTCGTTAGAGCCGTTCTGCTCGCCCTATCTGCGCTACTTTACCTTGCCTAGTATAGTCGGCTACGCCTTATCCTTCTACTACTTAGTAGGGTATTACTACGGAGGTACTGCCTTGTCTCGAGAAGAGCCCCTAGTAGTAGAGCTCTCTACTAGGTATATAGTAATATCGTATCCGTATACAGTACTAAAGGCGGGCTCCGTATTACGCGAGAGTATAGCCTTACGGCTAGAGGCGCTAAGCTTGTAGACGTATATACCGTTAGCGTCTTATTCGCGGATTAGAGTCGAATAGCGGATTAAGTACGGATCTAAGTCGACGTTAGCACTATCGGCGTTAAGGAATTCTTCGGTGTCTTCTACGCTTTTAGTAGCGTAGAGGTTCGGGAAGGCTAACTAAACGGCGTCTACGACCTAGCGTACGGTTATCGGGGCGTTAGCGCGGATAAGAATAGCATCTATAGCCTTACCCTAAAGTTCGTCCTTACTCTTATTATTAAAAGAAGCGGGGCCCTTATCGTCTTTAGTTCTAGCGTTACCTATAGTAACATCCTTTCCTATAGCCTTTTCTTTCTAGACTTCGTACTACTCCTTCTCCGTTACGTTCTCGCTATCGACGTCCGTCTTCTCTACGTCCTACTTTTTACCTATAGTTACTTTTCCTAGTTCCTACTCTTCTTTCTCTACTACGTTCTCGCTATCGACGTCTATCTTTTCTGCGTCCTACTTTTTACCTGCAATTACTTTTCTTAGTTCTTACTCTTCTACTATAATAGTGTCCTAATACGTCGCGTCGTTAGGGTCTTTAAGCTCCTTCTTATATTTCTAGAGTATAGGTAATCCCTTAGGGCGTAGGGCCGCCTTTCCCTTAGGGCGCTTAGTAGCTAACTTTGCGGCGCTAGTGTCGGCGTTAAGCGCGGTAGCGTCGCGTACTACTACGGCGTCCGAGGCATATTAGTGCTAATTTGTAGCTTCTCCGAGACGCTAAGGAAGGTCCTTATCGCTCTATACCTATTCTTAATTATTACGGTAATCTATCTACTAGGTATTAGGCTTAATTATTTCTACGATCTTAGTAGGGCTGTATACTAAAGTTAGGGTGCGCTCCTTCTAGTAGTAGCATTCTGTCTAAAATCGCGTAGAGGCGGCAAGTTGCTTAGGGTAGGCGTCTAGCAATTTAGTACTATCGAACGTAACTAGGTCGACGGGCTCGAGTATAATAATCTTTTCTTATGCCTTTACGTATATCGCGGCTGTCTACTACTAGACTATCGCTTCTATAGTAACGTTCTATTCCTCCTCGAACTAGCCTAGTAAGTTGTAGTAGTTTGTAGTCTAATTAAGGCGCTCGTCGGCCTGCTCTAGCGTTTCGTCTTCTAGTCTATCTACCGTACGTACTACGATCTATACAATCTATACGTATACGGATATAAGGTTTAGCTCGGTCTCGTCCTAGCCTAGTATACCGGTAAGGATCTCGTATAGCTTATCTAGGGCGTTCTTTGCGAAGCCGTAGCTAACTAAGGCGCTTATAAGTTAAAACGCGGTCTAAGTATAGGGTACCGCGAAGGGTATACCGTTCTCCTTATAAGACGTTAGAGTAAGGTCGAGTTTAGCGAGCATTTAGATCGCGTAGTAGATATTATAGTTACAGACCTAGTCCGGGATCTCTATTAGATCGTAGAATAATTTAGCGTACTAGGGATCGGGGACAATAACGCGGTATCGCTAGCCGTCCTAAACGACGTCTAGCTTGTCGTCTAGAAACTAATAGAACTATAGCAGGTCGAAAAACGTAGCCTAGCTAGCGTAGTTACCCCTCTCGTAGCCGTTAACGCTAGCGCCCTACTGCAATAAGATAGCGATACAGCGCGAGGTGTTACGGTTCTATAGATTAGCTTCGGGGTCGAGCAGCAGTAGAGGCAGGTAGGTAAGTTCGGAGAGGTCGATTAAACGAATACGTATAATATATACCCTATCGGAGCCGTAGTACTTTAGGAAGAAGTCCTCGAAGGTAATAGGGTTTACCTATAAAGTTCTTTTGCGTAATAGTAGGCGTAGTAGTAGCGTACAATAGATTCGTGCCTATACTATAGCGTTAACGAAGTTGCTAATGTTTTCTAATAGCGGTCGGTCGAGCTCGCAGTATAACTCCGCCGGAACCTTATTATAAGGGATTTTATTAAGGCTTACCTAAGCGATGTGTTTAGGCGTGCTAGTATAGTCCTCGTAGTGCTCGATTTGTAGTAGTACTAAGGCGAATAGCAGACCGCTAACCTTGCGACGCTGCGGTACCTACTACTAGCTTAGCTCTAAGAGCTCGTCTTCCTTATAGGCGTATTACTATTATATAGGAGGGCCGCGCTCGCCCGCTAGCGGACGGTAGCGCTCGGTACGCTCTATTTTAGGGATAGATAGTATTGTCGGGGCTAGTCGTAGAGGCAGCGTATACTTAGTAAGGATATTAGTAATACTAATAAATAAGCAGAGAGAATTTGGTATATTACGTATACGTAGTAACTAAGAATTTGCGGCGTTGCTAGGGCGTTCTACGCTTGTTATAACGTAAACTTTACCTCGCTTACGCCGCGCCGTTTACATATATAGTACGGCCCGTCCGACAATAGGACGCGTTATACGTTAATAATAATAATAGGGCGCGTCGGCGCGCGCTCTAGGGCGACAATAGGGGAGGATAATAAAGTAAACTATTTTTATATTAAAATAAGGTAAAGTAGGGTACGTTTTAAAATAAAGTAAAGTAGGGTGCGATTCAATTATAGACAATAGTGCTATAACGTAATATACCGCGATAGAGATTCCTATTGTTACGTATAGTACTGCTTAGTTAACCTTCTATATAGCCGTTCTTTAGGAGTTGCGCAAGCTAGGCCTCCGAGAAGGCCGAGCCTATAGTTCTCCTACTATTAACTGCGGCGCGCTTAGGGATAGCGCTGTCGGTACCTACTATTATAGCGCTTGCTAACGTGCCGGTTGCTAACGTAACGCTTGCTGTCGTACTTGCTATAGGTAGAGGCGATCGTATTCCTAGACGAGTTCCGCCGAGTCGCGGAGGTTATCGATATCGTACTAAACGTTATACGCGTAACCGTAGCTACGCTACTTAACTAGATACTACGTCTTACTTCTAGAGACTCTATGTCCGAGGAGCTTTTTAATCTCGTAATATAGCGCTTTTAGGTATAAATAGTCGTTATCGAAGGGTGCTTTATCTACTAGGCCTAGCTCTAGCATCTCTTAGTCGTATAGGTTACGGCCTTTAGGGTATAGTTCTAGCTACGAAACTAAGATTATAGGGTAGATACGCATTACTAGGGGGAGATCGAGCTCGTACGCGAGGTTACTAACTAGGCGTAGCACCTTAAATAGTCTAGTACGCTATATAGAGAGCTTACGATTAGGGTTCCCTAGTAGGCGGTATCCCTTATATAGCTTAAGTAGTACCTTCTAGCCCGTCTTAAAGGAAATAGGGCGATACTTGCGGTTATATCGGTTCTTTATTATTGCTGCCGCCTACGCGAGAGAGTCTATAGCCTAATCGCGTACCTCCTATCTTAATACTAAGTAGTCCTTAGTAGAGAGCTCGGTAAGGGGGTTTAGCGCGTCTAAGTTAGTCTTAAATCCTTAAATTAGAATATTAGGTACCTCTCTAGTCGAGGCGTTTCTAGCGTTATTAAGCTCGGCCTAGATATACGGAAGTGCGTCCGTCTAATTAGCATCCGGATAATTAGAGGTAAAGAATCGTAGTGCGATTTCTACGGTCTAATTAGTTCGCTTAGACTAGCCGTCCGACTAAGGGTAGTACGCCGTCGTTACGAAGAACCTCGTGCCTAACTTCTTAAAGGCTGCTTTTATAAAGTTACTAAGCTAAATAGGGTCCCGGTCGCCGATTATAATAGCCGGAAGGTTGCGCTCTATTTCGATATATCCTTAGATCTAATCGCTACCGTACTGCTACGCCGTCTACGTTAATTTGCACTTACGTAGCATAACGCGCTTAGAGTACTTATACGTCTTAGTAAGGAAACTATCGTAGCTATCCTTATCGGGTAGTAGGCCGTAAACCTAGTCTATAGTAATAGCGTACTATAGAATAGGCTAATATTTAATTAGCTGCAATTCGCCGTATAGAGGATAGCGGAGCGTCTAGTTTAGGATATATTCGGAGCAATAAGCGATATACTTAGAGACCTCGCGTCCGAGCTAGTATATATAGAAACTAGCGTATAGGCGAGCGTAAGTGCGGTAATACCCTACGTAGTAATAGTAATTATAGGCTATTTAGAAGACTTCTTTATATAGGGAGCGGGGGATATATAGCCTCTCTCTACCGTCGGTGTCGTCCTTAAAATAGATAAGGTTATCGCGTAAGAAAAAATAAAGTCCTAATAGGCTCGACTCGGCCTCGCCTATAATATTAGCTTCCTTATAATTAGGGTTGTCGTCCGCGTCTAAGGTCCTCTTAGTAGCGGCTCGTAGGCGGCGTTCTTCTATAGCGTTTAGCTAAGCTAGGATTGCAGACTAATAGGGGTCCTTAGTATATCCCGCTTTTAAGTCGTCCTTAAATTCGGTAGCGAGTTCTACGAGTACGGAGTAGAAAACTATAGGCTCGTTAGAGGTATACGTTCGGCCGGAGTACTCGTCGATTATAGTAGCGTAAAAGCAAATCGTACCCTCGCTTTCGTATAGGTATATATAGTACGCGTCGATTACATTATTCGTAGGCGCCGGATCGTCGTATACTAGGGGATCTAGTATATCGTATATCTAATCTGCCGCTCGGTTGAGGTCCGCTACGAGCCTACTTAAGGCGTCTAGTATTCTATAGAGGCGTCCTAGGCGGTAGTGTATCTTAAGCTTAGGGTACTAAGAGAGGTACTAACCGGCCCGCACTAGACGGAGGTTAAGCTTGTCCGTAGACGTAGTCGTCGCTAGGCTCGCTGCCGTCGTAATGCCTAAGGCCGCAATGTAGTCGGAAAACATATATACTAGCTTACGTGCCGCCTATAGGATTATTCGTACCTTCCGTACTATCTAGACTAGTCCGCTAACCTTAAGCTCGGTAGCTAGGTACCGCTTTTCTACGTCCGTAAGGGCTTTGCTAAGGTATATAATAACTTGTACCTAATCTACTAGGAAGCGTACGGCTTTGCTATTCTCGATAGTCGGCTCTAGATCTCCTTTAACGTAGCATACTACCGCTACGAATCCCCCTATATAGGCGTCTAGGTCGATATATATAGGGCGATTAGGGTCTGCGTAATAGGAGAACTTAATATCGCGGTACATCTACCTTAGGATATTAAAGGCCTTATACTCGGTTTCTAGTACCTCGTCTATATCGAAGGCTAGGGTCCTAGCTACGTAGCGCTTTCGCTTATTGCTCTTGTTAGCTAGGCTAAAGCGCAAGAGCTCTTTCTTACGGTTCTCGAATAGCATCGTAATCGTAGAGTAGTATAGAATATGCTATCGTTGCTATCTAGTAAGCCCTAAGTAAAATTCGATGTCCTTTAGCGTAGTAGGGAATTTCAAGTCTAGAATAGCCTAGACCTTTTCCTTATAAGTAGTGTATCCTAGCCCTAATACTCGTTAGCCTAAAAGCTTTATAGATAGATATACGAGGAACGACTTATAAGGTGCGATACTGATTTTCTTGCCTGCTAGGCACTCGAAAACGGCGTCTAGATACTTTAGGTACTCTTCGAAAGTACAGGAATAGATAACAATATCGTCGATATAAGTACGGCAGTAGGATTTATATCGCTTAAGGATCTTGTCGAGCTAGCGCTAGACATATTATATACTGTTTAAGAATCCTATAATAGCTATATGCATCTGTTCCTAGCCGCGGTAACTGTTAATTGCAAATTTGCTACGGTCCTTCTCGGCTACGGCCTATTAGTAGAAGAAGGCAACGGCGTCTACTATCGTAATATACGTAGAGCCGCGTAATGCCTTAATAATGTCTTCCTATCTAGGGAGTGGATAAGAATCCTTAACTGCAATCTTGTTTAGGCCCCTAATATCTACGACTACGCGTCCTTTACGGACTAGCTTGCTATCTACTATCGTCGTTTTCTAGACTACGAAGACTAGGAACCCGAATTAGGTAGGCTTAGTCGTAAAGGACATCTTTCCTTAGGCGTATAGTAGGTCGAACGTCTTGTTTACGACTTCTTTATCGAGGGCGTAGAGTAGGTACGCTACTATAGGAACTTTATCGTTCTCGTAGCCTAGCTTTAGCGTAACTTCTAGGTAGTCGGACTTAGGAATGTCTATAGTAGTGCCCTTATCCTTCTATAGGTCCTCGTGCTTCTTTACTATAGCCTCGATACGTTATACCTACTCTTCGGTACCGTAGGCCGTTACGCTATTAAAAAGTTGCGTTTTCTTAGTAGGGTTCGGCATATCCGGTAGTAGAAGGCCGGCTACGCCGTAATCTTTAGGCGCGATATAGTAGCAACTGTAGTAGTTACACTCGCGTATATATCCTATCTTTGTATATCGTAGTAGAGTTTGTAGCTAATCCGTATCGTTATAGACTTATACGAAATTTATAGCGGCGTCTACTACTACGGCGTAGATAGTTAGGGCCTTGTTCTTAAGCTCCTAGTTTTGCGGGTAGAAGGCTACGTCTCGGTCTATAGGAAGGTCTATTCCAAACTAGATAGGTACCGAAGTTACTATCTACGGCGCTAGAACGACGTTCTCCTCGCTAGAGTATATAACCGTGCGGAACTTAACCTAATCTTTGCGGCCTACTAGTAGGGGAATCTTCGCCTTTTTATAGGAATTAATCGTTACCGTACGGTATAGCACATTAATCTTAATGCCTTCCGGGCCGATAATGTCTATTGCTATAAGGAACTTAGCGCTAAGCTCCTTAACGATATATACCTTATAACGTATATAGGCGATAACCTTAGAGCTCTTAACGATTCCTAGTACCTAAAAGTCGAGATCTACGTACTCGCTAATGTCCGTAGATTCTACGCCTTTAACCTTTAGTAGAGCTACTAGACGCTTGCGCTCGATATCCGGGCGTATCTAGCGTAGGAAGGCCTCGTCGATAAGTAATACTATAGCGCCTATATCTAAGCAGACCGCGTACTCGGTGCCGTCCTTCTATAGGCGTACGACTATACGCAGATAATAATAGCCTCGAAACGCGTATCCTCCTTTAATCTTTAGCAATATAGCGGACTTAATAAGCCTAGCGTCCTCCTCTACGCTATCCCTCTTAGGCGTTAGCTCCGTAGCGTGCTTAGTACGCCTATAGTCCTATAAGAGATTGTTACTATCGAATTTCGCACTATAATTTAAGTATAAGAACTTTAAAGGCCGTATCGTAGCGAAGGGTTCTATAGCTAGGGGAAGGTACTTGCCGACGTATAGGGAGAAAGGCGATAGTAGCGGAACTTCGCTATAGTATACTAATACGGAGTCCTATAAAGAGGCGTTATTATCTACGTCGTCTAATCCCTAGTAGATATCTACCTAGTCGTTAAAATATATTAGTATAGAGTGCGGGCTTACTAGCCTCGCGGAGTAGCGTAAGCTTAATCGCGGGCGTAAGTATAAACTCGTATATAGGATAGGGGTAGGATCTTCGCCCTAAGGCTCCGGTTCCTACTTATTAGCGTAATAGTTACGCGGGGCATTATTATCTTAACGGCCGCATTATTACTAACCCTAGGTATCGCGTACGTCCTTTTACGTACCCCTATCTTGTCGTCGTCTATAATTAGCGTTCCCTTTGCTACCGCGCGCTTCGTAGCCTCGATTATTATTACGTAGCTCTACTCGGTTATTACGGTTAGAAGCGTACTCTTTTTAGCGTCCCTCCCCCGCTAGGGCTTGCTTATCGTTTCCTTAGTCTCGATACTAATACTAGTTTTAATTAGTATAGCTACTATTTCTAGGGCGCTTATTGCTATAGCCGCCGCCGTAGCCGCTAGCGTAACCGCGACCTAAGTTATCGCGATATCCGCGTGCTACTACGGCGTACTAGTCGTCGAACCTACTAGCGTAACCGCGACCTAAAGTATCGCAATACGCGCCCGAAGAATCGGCGTACTAGTCGCTATTATAAGCGTTTCGATACTATAACTTACTATTATATCTATTACAGCCTCGCGCCGTACCGTAGGTATCGGACTGTATATATCTACGGCACTATGCTTTATACTTGTCTTCTACGGCTCGCGTAAAAGTGTAAATCGTATTACTTAGTAAGGGCTTGTCGAGCTTGTCCTATAGGCGCGGTTCGAATCGTAGCTATACCTAATAGAGGAGGGCGTACGGCCTATTCGGGTCTATCTCGAGACCCGCCTTACGTACGTAGCGGATACAGTTTATAATAAATTGCTAGGGTGCTCTACGGTTACGTACGTCCTATACTGTATAGGATTTAGCGTATAGCTTGTCCTAGGCCTCGACGATAGATCTACTAAACTTGTCCCTTAGTGCCTTATACTAGCGCTTAATGCCCTCTCCTCCGCGGATAGTGTCGCGGTTATTACTCGTTAGCTCGTAGATAAACTATTACTATACGGCTCTACGTAGGTACTTAGTAAGCTAGGTACGTACTATGCGGGCGTAATTAACCGCCGCGTAGTCGCAAGCCGCGTCTAAAAACAGGTATACCGAGGTAAAGGTAACCTTGTTACCGTACGTATAGATGTCCTAGCTGTCTAAGTCTGTATATAGGGCGTTAGGGTAGAAGTACCCGATATCTATCGGGTTAAACCTCTCTAAGCGCTAAGAACGTTACAGGCTATAATAGGGTAAGCGGCTAAACTAAAAGTTGTCGATATAGTGCGGGTTAACGCGGTAACCTCGAGGGCTAAAGTTCCTACCCTAGATACCGGAATTACCTAGGCTCGGGCTTAGAGGGCCTCCGCTAGCGGTACCGCCTTAGCTATAGCGGCGTTCTCTAGCCTCGGCATTGCGTTATACGTTACGGCGTAACTAATGCGGCTAGGCCTTAACTAGGTTAGGCAGTAGGGCTAACGGGACTTGTTCCTACGGGACCTGTTTATTTAAACCTATACGCGCGAGGCGTTTAGCTCTCCCGGTGTCGAGCCTATCTTATACTAAGCTTAAAGGGATGCTCTAGCGTAACTAGTCGATCTCGTCCCTAATTTCATCCCTAAGTTGCTATATTTAGATAACTTGTTAATTTAATAGTTGTCTAAATAGCTAGCGTATCTTATTACGTAGGACGGCTAGGTTAGCGGCGTTTAGGATTTCGCCGTTAGCGTCTTTATCGGCCGCGTTAGCGCTAGCGGCGTTCTAGTTCTCGCGTAGTAGGACTTCGCGTAGCGCGCCCTCTTATAGGCGTTACGGCTAGGGATTATCGTAAGCTAGCTGCTTACCGTTGCGCTAGTTCTAGGAGGATAGTCCTACGGCCGCGTTACGTGCCCGCTAGCGGTCCGCGACTAGACGCCTAGCTTCCGTGCCTAGGAAAGCGTTAACCGATCGGCGGCGCTATATCTACTATCGAGGAGGTAGGTCCCGCTCGATACTAGGTTCTACGTATACTAAGTCCGTACGCTAGAATTCTAGGTCTATATTTTAGGACATATCGGCTGTGTCTTTAGTAGAAACGGGTAGACTTAACGGCACTTGCTGCTATATCTCGGGACCTCGATACTAGAGCTTAGGACCTAATAGAGAGGACTCTTAGTAAGGCTTAGTACCTAAAGAAAGGGACTCTAGACTGCTCGGGGCCGGAAGCTCCTACTATTCGGGCTTAGGGCTCTCTCGCTCCGGAGCTTGCTACTTAGGACTCTACTACTCCGTATCCTAGTACTCGGGCTTAGGACTATATTACTTAGGACCTTGCTATTTAGGGCTCTACTACTTAGAGCCGACTAAAACCGGTAAGGACAAATTAGGACTGCTTATAGGTAACAGCTCTAAGGTACTAAGTTCTCGCAGACCTAGGGGAAAAACAATTAGTAAGGACCTATAGCGTACGTACGTAACACGTCGCGTACTAGCTACTAAAATCGTCCGACGGCGACGTAGCTATAGGCTAGTGTCCGGACTTAGACTTGCGGGCACTACTATATCTAGAGAGGGTAGTACTAGTTCCGGAGTAGGAGCCGCTAAGTCGTTAGGTCCTATTGTATCTAAAACTGCAAGTTCGTTATAGAGAGTAAGTAGCGTCTTCGCTACTACCGTAACTAAAGAGCGGTTAACTACCTAATCCTAAGGGAAACCGAGGGTAGTACCGCCTCTAGTATCCGAGAGTTTTCGTAGTATATATTCTTCTAGGGGCTAATAATACGTAGTAATTTTTGTAACGATTGCTATAAGCGGGTCTCTTTACTTCTAGTGTACTAACTTAGCGTAACCGGCGTTAGCTAAGAACTCCTTAAAGCAAAAAGCGATATTTAACGAGTAGGCGTCTAAATCGGGGCATACGGAAGCTAGCGTATTTATAGAATAAGCGTAGGCTCGGTAATCTTGTAAAAATGTAGGATAAGTATAGAGTTAAGGAACTAGACTAAAGTCGGGAAACTGTTAGGGTGCTTATAGGCTCTTGCCTCGACTAGTGCCCGCTTCGGTAGGTGCTAGTATAGAGTAAACAAACCTAGATAAGGAAGGCGGGCCGCCTAGTTTAGCGATTAAAGGGCTATAGGGCGCCGTCGATTAGAGAGCTATCGGTATATAGCTATGTGTATACGGAAGATAATATACGGAATTTAGAGGACTATCGTAATCGTATCTATATCGAGCGTAGGTAGTTGTTATAGTTAGGTAGGTGGGTCGGTACCGCTAGTGCGGGACCTCGCGGTCGCGTTAGGCGGCGGCGGTAGGGTTTTTTAGTTTTTTTAAGGTGCCCGTTCGTCTAGTACTTAGGTACTATTTAAACGGATCTAGATCTAACTAAAGCGAAGCTACTAATTGTTACACGAGGGACGATTAGTAGGTTAGCTATAGTATAGTATTAGGATAAGTATCTACGGTTCTACGGAAAGTGTATACCGGGCTTAGCTAGCGTACCGTCCCTACTGTAATATAGTTCCTCGTTACCTTATTAGCGGGCGCTCGCCGTAGATATAGTAGTGTCCTCTAAGTAGTCGCTACTACTCGGTATATCGCCTTCGCTTTCGGAGTCTAAGTCGGTACCGGAGCCTAATTCTAATAGTTCCTCTTCGAATAGCAGTAGGTACATTAGTGCCCTCTTAATAATCTCCGCTAGGATGCCGTCTAGTCCTAGGGCCTTCCTAGTAGCTATCTTCTTTACTGCTAGTGCTACTTCGTAGAGCGTAATCGGTAGGTAGGGGATAGGCTCGAAATAGTTAAAGTCGGGTATAATGTCGGTTAAATCGGCCGCCTATTATACTAGAAAGAAAGCCGATTCTAGTAGCTTTGCCTTATCGTAGCTAGAGGTAATTAACTGTCTATTATATTACATTATTAGGAAGTATAAGGTCCGAAGGCACCCTTAGTTAGACTTCTATTTAATTACCTTTTAAAGTCGAGGGAGATTATTATCGTAGGCTGCTATATCCTGCCTAAATTAGTCTCTTTTCTATATACAGAGTTGTCGCTTGTATTTACCGCATAGTTCTAAGTACCTTTTATGTTCGGGGCCTTCGGTAATCTAACGGCGTCGGAGGTACCGCTTAAGCTATCGGGTCTCCTAACGTAGTACCGTAAATTCGGAGGTCTAGCCGGTTCTCGTTCTACCTTCGGCGTACCTCGCCGTAGGGACTGCCTCTTTAATTGCCTAATAGAGTATTACTTAGAGTCTAATAACACATTTATTAAGGCGCTCTAGTAAGTCTAGCTCGTCTACTCTTAGAACTTGTAGCTATCGTAGGCAGGCGGAGAGTACGTAAATGTCGGTTTGTTTCTACTTCCTTCGTTACTCTTCCTATAGTTATAGTAGTAGGTAGGCGAAGACAAACGTCGATTTAACTAGTAGGTAGTCGGAGTCCTAGTCGTACTCTATGCTAATTAAAAGGTTTCGGTAAGTAATAGCCGGTAAATAAAAGACGAGGTCTAATATTAATATACTACTATCTCTCGGGTCGATTCTAGTCGTTTGCCCGCTAGGGACTACCTATATAAGGTAATAGTCCTAAGCTATTTAATTAAGCTATCGGCCTCTTACGTTGTTCGGTTTGTTAGGCATCTAGTTTTAGTAGTGTGCATTAAAATCGCCTACGAGGATTGTATATAGCGTAATGTGTCCTACGAGGTATTAAATAACCGTAGAGTCGTTGTCGATCGGTAGTTAGTAGGCATTAATTATAGTAAGCGTTTGTTGCCCTAATCGGACGGTAATTTTGTATATATATTCCTCGGTTAGGTAAGTTATCTATTTACTTATAGCCTATCGTTTTGTAACGAATATAGTAACTCTCGCGTCCGACTTTCCTAAAAAGAGAAGCTAGAAGAGGTCCCGCTGCGGCTAGTGTATAAGTACGTAGCCTTCGTTCTGTTTATTAAGGTACGGCTCTTAGATAGCGATAATATCGTATTTATAAATTTAGGGGCTGTCGAATAGCGCTGCTATACGGTAGATACTGCTAGCAACGTTATATTAAAGGATACGTAGTGTTTTAGAGAGCGGTAGTTCTACTAGTCTCTAACGTTATCGTAGCTGTCCGGTTAGAATAGCGTATCCTATAACTCGTCGCTACTAGTGTTACTACTAGCTCTAGCTGCGCTAGAGCTTATATCGCTATCGCCTATTACTACTAAGTCGCCCTGTACTAGTTAGAGCATCTATTCGTCTTTAGTAAGCACTTTCTACGGTAATACTTAAATTAGTGCTATACTTATGCGGCGAGTAACCCGCTTTAGCTAGTTCTCTTTGTCGCTCTCTAAGTTGCGTTTAGAGGCCCGTTTCCGCTTAAGGCTTTTTGCCTTCTTCTTAGTAATTTTAGCGGCTACTTATTAACCGCTTTATATAAGGGTTTTAATTCGCTTACCTCGTCCTTAGTCGAGTGTTTTAAGCTACTCTAGGTTACCGATTAAGTCCCCTAAATCGGCGCTAGATTATTAACCGTTTACGTAGAGCTAGATTAGGTTGTCTTCGATCGGTTGCTTTCTCTTCCTTACTTTAGCGCGTTCCCGGGCCTATTCGGCTTATAGTAGGGCCTCTATCTCTTTAGCTTTTAATTTTAGCTCTTTAATACAAAGCGCTAAATTCTTAAGAGGTAAGAGTAGCGTATTCCTCTGCGGTAATAATAGTATAGTAGTTAGCGGGCGCTCCTAGTAGTTATCTAGGTCGGTATAAACTTAAACCTAATTCTACGTAGAGGGAATGCGGTCTAGGCAAGGTATTAGAGCGGCAGGCGTAGGCGATAAAGATACTAAATTTGCTTTAGCGCTTAGTGCAGCAGCTATTGCTTTCGCTATACTACCGCTAGGCTCTAGGACGCGTAAGACGCGTTATTTACCTATATCCGAAAGGGGCCTCCCCGGTAGTAGGTCCTTATCGCTTAGTAGGTCCGAGTCGGGTAGTATAATATAGCTAGTCTGTTTTAATTGTGCCCCTAGCGTCTAGACTTAGCTGTTTTCCGGATCTTAGTAACCGCCTACTTCTGCTCGTCTACCTTGCTATTTAGTTAGTCGTTCCTCTACTAGGACGTTAAACCTTATATAGTACTCCCCTAATGCCGCTGCTTTTACTTTAGCCTTCCTTCTCTCGGGGCAGCCCTCGCTAAATACTATATATAGTCCTAAGTAGAGCGCGTAGCGTAGCGGCGTGTTTAGCTAGTAGGCCTTCTTCTTATATAGCCTAGCATATAGCGGGCATCGTTCTAGTATACGGTACCGGGTTCCGTTATAACTATATAGTTAGTATTTAAAGCACTATTAGATTCTCGCGCCTAGTTTAAAGATTTCGGCTATATATAGGCTACTATACTACCGTAGGCCTCGATCTAGTACCTTATTAGCGTCGGAAGCGTAGGTAAAATAAAGGACTATTAATAATGTTAGTTTTGTATTAGCTCTCGTTTTAACTAGCTAGCCGATATATATAATAGTACTATTCGGGATAGCGGCGCTATTTTAGAGGAGAATCTCTCTAATAGCCTTCTATTTACCGGCTGCGTATATGCTAATTATACGCGTCGGTATATCGTAAATAACTAGAGGATAGGTGTAGGTAATAATAGTAGTTCCTAAGCCTAGCCTGTTTAGAAACGGTATCGATTAGCGTATAAATTGCTCCCTTTATTTATAGCCGTTAAAGTGTAGCTCGAGGTCTCCCGATAGTAGTTGTTTTGCGGCATTAACCTGTGCCTAAACGCCTTAGTTTCTCGCGTTCTTATTAATAAGAGATAGCAGTCTAAATAGCTCTTAGTCGGCCGTACGGAGTGCCCTTTAGGCTAATAGGTCTAGTATTTTAATTCGGAGAGTATAGATTATCGATAGGTTAATAGTCCTCTCCCTTTAGCCTAAGTTTAAATACCGTAGAGAGAGTACTGCCTTCTATATAGCTTATATAGATTCGCGTACTACTAAAGCGTAGCCTCTCGGGCTAGCTTTTATATAGTATAGTATTTCTTTCTCGACTATAGCCGAGTAAACTAATCTTACTTAAATGTTATATAGTATAATACTAATGTCGTTCGTTGTATAGTTAGTTACTTAGGACGCGTAGTTAAGGCCGAATTCTACTAGCTTATCTAGTACTTTAAGCGCGTTAATCTTAGTCGGTCTACTCTTTCTAGGTTCGCCCTTTAACTATGCTTCGATATCGCGACAGTGCTTTATAAATAGTGTAGTATTGTCTTAAATTGGGTCGGTTTAGTATATCTTTAGTGTTGTTAGTCGCTAGTTTGTTTTAATCGGACGCGTCGCGGGACTCATTTTAGCGATAGTAAGGTAGCGCCTCGTCGTATCGCGAAAATATTAGTACTAGCGGAATCGTCTCGTTTCAGCGGTCAACTTGATATGTGTTACTGTGTGGTATAGTATTCTTTGTGCAAAAGGTTTTTGGGCTTCATATGTACAGTTGGACGGACGTCACCAAGTCAGAACATGCTTTGCGCGTGCAGCAGCAGCCACGCGCATCCGCATCGCACCGCCTCGGCACCCCCCAGCTGGCGGACCCTTCGATCGCCCGCCACCATCGTGGGACGCCTGTCCAGGCCCACTGACCAGTTTCCTGGCCCCTGGCCGCAGCATTAGGTGAGGCTACGGCGGATCTCCTGCACTTTCCTTGTCAACCGCCTCGGTATCAACCATCATTCGGTACCCTCTTCCCTGTCCATGTGGTTTTCCAGTAGCGTCCGCGACGTTGACGACGACGACGAGCGAATGGCAGATGTTGCGACTCACCATCCTCGCCCAGACTTCACTGACACCTCAGCATTCCAACGCTCTTGCATGTCCGTGGTGATGGACTGCTTGTCTGGGGTCAGATTCGCTACCGTGAAGTGACCACAATGCAGACATGGACTGGTGTGCCAGGAAGCACAACGAATAGACATATCGGCTTGCTTGAGATCAAGCGCTCACTCCAAGTTACCGTTGTTGTCTTGCGCGACTCAGCCTCGATCGGAGCGCTTCTGGATTTTGGCCTGAGACATCCTCCTCTACATCCCTCTCAGAAATCAGGATTGCTGCCGAGCCACTGCATTACCAAATCTTGCTGTTCGACGCCGCATCTCTGCCACAACTCTACCAACCAGCCATTGACAAACACTTTTCGAATCCTACCATGGTCACACAAATATACCGAACTACTTCTTGATCCAATCCCGTGGCCCGTCCTCTCAGCGCCAACTTCCCATATTTCTGGCGTCACACACATTCACAATGAAACCACCAAACTTCTTGCCCATCTCATCCTCTCTACCCAGCTCTGTCAAAGACTTGGAATGGACGATTCGGCTAATGTAGATTCGATCTGCTTGAGCGTCATGTCATTCGAGGTCTCTCAGTTTTATTAGGCTTGCGGAGATGTTCTGGTCGATTTTTAGGTGGACTCAGAGTAAAACGCTAGGATGAGCGGTTTTCGATACAGTCCGGGATGGAGATGGCATCCTAAGCCATGGAGTAGCGATTGCAGAGAGGCAATTGAAGCACCAAGTCAACGAGAATGTAATTGAGAGAGCCTGTTTTACCTTATATCGAAGTTCTGCGATAGAGCTAGACGGGCTTCCCGGAATGGAAGCATTAATACTGTCCATGTTCAGGAACAAAATCACCTTGAACACAGAGGTCAGACCAAGCTTGATGAATTCCTTCGATAGCATACCAAAGCCTCAACATCTCCAAAAGAAAAAAAAATCTACTGTAATGTGTCCATCAAGATGCCCTTCCCTGCCAACCTGCCCCAGTCCCCAGCCAGTCCCTCATGACATCATCCTCCCGAGTCCAATGCATCAACAAGGGTCCATAGCTCTACCAACCCACTACCTCACAACACGTGCACTCCCCCCAAATGCTTTAATATTATTCCCTCCACCTAATCCTCCTCCTCTCAACATCACCTCTACTCCTCGCCGCCAACCAACAACAACCCCCCTCCTCGAAAACAAAACCCTCAATCCCATCCCCCCAAAACAACAACAATGTCCAAATCCCTCAACGTCTTCAAGCAACCACTAACCCTCCACTCCACCTCCCCAATAACCGGCTACCTCCGCACCGGCTACTGCGAAGTCCCAGCCTCAGATTTCGGCAACCACGCCATAGCAGCAGAAGTAACAGAAGAGTGCGTAAGCGACTTTCTCTCTCTCCCTCCCTCCTATAACCAACCTCTCCCCAGATTCCTCAACTTCACCGCCCGCCAAGGCAACGACCTCCGCAGCATCGGGGGCATGAAGGAAGGCTGTAAATGGTGTCTGTGTGCTTCGAGATGGTTGGAAGCGTTCGAAGCGGCGAAGAGTGGGAGGGAGAAGGACGGGGAGAAGATTGTTCCGAAGGTGTGGTTGCGAGCGACGAACGAGAAGGCGTTGAGGGTGGTGAGGTTGGAGGATTTGAGGGGGTTTGCGAGGGATGGGGAGGGAGGAGGAGGGATAAATGACGATGGTAACGAACGATCGATGCCGCTATGCGTGATGAAATCACGAGCTAAAAAAAAGGGAGAATGGAAGATTTTGCGAGAAAAAAAAAGAGAAATGTAAGATTTATGGATTTTCATATCCACTCATCCATCCATCCATCCGTCAAAAAAGAAAAGAAAAAAATCACAAAATCAATGTTTCGAAACGCAGATTCTCAAGTAAAGACACAGATTGATTGAGACTGAATAGATATCTGGCTGAGACTTTCCATCATGAATGTGCGGCACGTTCAGATGAGGAGAAAGAAGCAGGAGAAAGAAGATCGACGAGAAGGACTTTTGCACCGAGGAGCCTCACTGTTCAAATTCATTCCTTCGACAACGACGATCTGAAATCCGAAGTCCTAATTCGGTTTCGACGCGTTCGACGCCTTCTCATCCCGTTCTATTCCGCCCCATCACACGCCTTGCCTAGCCATATACGCCTCGCTGTGACCCGAGCCAAACCAAAAAAAAAATCCATTCGTATGAAAGAGGGAGATACTCCACCTCTCTCCACCCTCCCATTCGTCCATCCATCCATCATCCCTCCCTCCCTCCCCCTATCCCCTCAAAAAATCCACCTGAACACCAACCAACGCCGTGGCCCCACCATTTCGATTCGCCGTCTCTTCGAGTAAAACTTCCGTCTGCGCACACAACTTCTCCAGAGCAGCGGATGAGGGTTTGCCTAGGGACACTAGATAGAAAAGGTCAGCGATTGATCATGCCCATATTGAATATCGTGTCCAGCTCACCAAGAATAGCCCCATTCACCTCCTCAGCAATCAGAATCCTCCCCTGAGTATCGAAAAGATGGCTGACAGGGCTCTCCTTGATATTCGCGTAGGCCATGACGGCAAAGATTTCCTTAAACTGCTTCTTCCGCTTCACGTCGGCGCTGAATTCTCCTTGCAGTTCCTGGCCGTACGTGATGGCGGCGGCGAGCAATTGGTCGGCTTTCATGAAGTGGATTTTGGGGGGAAGTTCTTGTGAGGCGTCCATGTCGACGTCGTCTGCGGTGGGTGGTTCGAGGCTTTTCGACGTCTCTCGGTGTAATTGATCGTCGAGCTCCATTTGCGTGTCTGGTGGTTCGGTGGCGTCGTCGCCGTCTTCTGCTGCGTTGGCGTGGCCGTTGCTGCCTAATGATTCGACGGACTTGGTGACGGTGGCAGGTGAGGAAGAAGAGTTTTGCAGATCCGAGTGGCGCCGCATCATTTCAATGAACTTGCGGCATCTCAGTCGGAAGTATATGTCGCGGTTCCGGTCGTCTTCGAACAGTGTCGGGTAGTAGCTAGCCTGATACTTCATCGCTTTGTCGATGTCGCCATCGAGAATGGCCCTCCGTATGCGCTGTCGGTGCAATGCATGCACATCGTCTTCATCACTGGATACCGCAAACGACGTGAAGTCATCCGAAAGAGATTGCTGCCTTTCTTGCACGTCGCGGCGGAAGGCTTTGGCCGTCTCCACATAGCCTTCATGAGCCAAGTACTGCCCGATGAGGTTGTTGACCAACGCGCTCTCGTCGTCTGGCGGGTGCAGATTGCTGACGTCGGCCTTGGCCATGTCGGCGAGGACGCTCTGCCTTTCTTGCTCCACCATGCTGTCGATGTCAAAGACGAAAGGCGTTTTTCCAAAGTTGATGCGGAGGTGTTCGCCAGGCTTCTTCATGCCCACCGATGGAAATAGCTGGCCGTGTTTGATGCCTGATAACGCTTGGCCTATCACGAGTTAGCGGACTCACGCGAAACAAACATCAAACCGGCCATGCATACCTAAGTGATTGCCGTTCTTGGTGAAGAAAACGTTGCCCGTTCGGAAGTTCACACCACACCCAATGACATCTTGTGAGGCGAATCGTGGCCCGTAGGCTTTGCCGCTTGCCGTACACGCAAATATGCATCCATCGTCGCCATGATACGCCCAAGACTCGCCCTCCCAGCCTGGCAATCGGTTCAGATTCGCCTTTTGTGACGAGAAGCCTATGCCGATCAACCCATCCTTCCCTCGACTTAATATCGTCACTTCAAAGTAGTATATGCCCACTTCTTTCGGCATGGGATGATTGCTTCTCACCGCAGCTGCCTCGTCGGACGTTTTTGTGATTCCATTGAAACGAACTTCAGTCCCGTCTGCCATGATCTCCAGCCCATTCATCTTGTCCTCCTCACTCCAGCGACTCGGCAAACGATGTAGCCTCTCATCTTCCACCGAAGGCGGCGGTAATCGCTCGATGATATCCTGCACCGGTGCGCGATGGTAATGTGTGGTGGTGGTGGTCTTGTTCAGATTGCTGATGCTCGGACTCGTCGATAGTACGGGCTGACGAGAGGCTTGGTGACGCAGCGTGAACTCTCGCAATTCCGCCATTTGTCTCTCATGCTCTTGCCGTAATCTCTCGACATGCCGCGACTGTCTGAGATACGAAGGAACGAAGAAGGGCTGCTCGAGATTCTCCGGGCAATGCAGTCCCTCCATTCCCCATCTCTCAGAATCATGCGCAGGCGCAGCACCTGAGCCTGGCCTGTGTGTGCCACCGCTCGTGCTCTCGTAATCGTAGCCTCCCGACATGCCCATGAAAAGTCTGCCTCTCGAAGGATGGATTGCTGGCTCTTCGGATGTCCAAAGGCCCCTGTATATCCAGCTAGTATCGCCGCGTGGAGGTGGTCCTCTATCTCGCGGGTTTACACTTGTGAATGTCCATCCGATGTCGTCGTTGCGATTGGTCATATTAACTCAAAGTGTAGGACTGTAGATAGCGATGGCGGCGACTGGCGTGAGGTCGATATCTGGGGACCACCGCCGTCGCCGAGGGCTGGACTGTGCGAGCGTGTGAACGGTATCAAGGTCGATCCTGAGACCTGTACAGCGGGAGTCTCTCAGCGCTGATCGTCGACGGGTCGAGGTAGATGCTGCAGGATGGCCGCAGCCGATGTTGGACCTGGATGGGTGATGTGGTGACGGAGCTGCAGGTGATCTTCCACTGTTCTATGCTGGGCACACGGCGCGATACTGATTCGTTTGAGACGATTCTCAGGTAGCGGTAAGCAGATGTGATTGCAAGTCAAAGTTCGAAGTCGTTCATCACAAGACGTTCGTCCTCCTAGGAGTGCGTAGCTTGCCGTGGCGTAGCGTGCCGTGCTTGAGATCATGCAGGACGTTGCTCCGCGTGCACCTTCCCCACCCTCTTACGCACCAACATCCTGCTGCCCTTCGGCTGCGATAGGAAGCACGATTAACGGATGGGAAAACGATACTTTGAACGTGGAATCTATCACATGACAGGCAGACGAGGCTGGTAACAGACGACTGCATTGGTTGTTCTAATTTTCGCGGTGACTCTAATCACTTGGATTCTCTTCACACGGCACATTCATCACACATCCGACAGGAGCATTGTCGCCTCTTGTTGAAATGATCTCTAGTGAGAGGGTTGTGCTGTATTCAAACTGCTCTCAACAGATTCTGGGCTTTTGAAGTTCTGCATCCCGTTGTCCTGTCCGAATAGTGGTATCAATTGCCAGTGTCAAACTCATGCTAGGCCGCCCAGTCGTCATCGCCTGTGCGGTCCACCAGAAATCAATGACCCAACCCAACGCCTCGCTAAAGTGCTAATGACACATGTTGGTAATTGTATGCGATGGTTCACATGCTGGCCAGGTTGGCGATCGTTTGCGGCCTTGATGACCCACTTCATACCCATCCATCCCAGATTCAAATTTTTGATGTTGATGCAAATGGTTTCACACAGCTGCTGGCTGAGGTGCAGGCGAGCTTTGCATGCCGGTCATCATAGTGTCTTCGCCGACATGGGAATGACTTCGATCGCTAGGAAGAGCACTGGAGTCATTGACTGGCTTGATGTCGCTGCTGCTGTCGGACTTGACGTCGCCAGAGAATCCTTTAGCTTTTGGAGGTGCTTTCCAGGTCGACATGGACCAGACAGTACCCGTAAACGACTTGAGGTTGAGTGACTTCTTGCCCCATTTTCGACATGGCTTGCCGGTGCGGTCCAGCGCTCGAAGATTGGCGTTGATGTTGCCCGTGTTGGCCTTCGGGCCCAGCTTGTGTGCCGGGATGGGGTTTGCACGCGCTGCGCCATTGACCTCGCCTGTGCGGTCGATAGTACCATCCGCACTATGAGGAGTGTTAGCATAGCTTGATTTGAAAGTTGACGATACCGCAAGAGCCTTTCGAGTGCAGCCGAAAGCTCATGCAGCACGAGGATGCAGGCGGGAGGAGTATGCTTACAGCCTGGGCTTCTTCTTCGGACCCGGTCGACCTCGCTCTCTAGGCGGAGCATTGGGATCGATCGAGGGTGGTGCACGCTTGCGGCCTGATGGTGCAGCGCCGCCTCTC
This sequence comes from Pseudocercospora fijiensis CIRAD86, assembly GCF_000340215.1. NCBI lineage: Eukaryota > Fungi > Ascomycota > Dothideomycetes > Mycosphaerellales > Mycosphaerellaceae > Pseudocercospora > Pseudocercospora fijiensis. The sequence continues at coordinate 5,272,574 of NW_006921535.1, forward strand.
TTCCGCCTGCCATCGACCTTTGGTGGTGCTAACGAGTTGGCATCGGCAGCATCGCCATTGGTGGGTATGGGAGTCGCATTTGATTCGGACGATTTTTCATTCGCGTCAGGCGGCTGTATTGATGGCGATGGCTCTATCTTGATGGGCGCGACGACTGCTGGCTGTGCCGGCGAGTCTGATGGCCACTCGCGAAGGCGTGTGCCAGAGATGTGCAGCTTGACCGTGAGGCTCTTCTTACCAGCCTTCGGCGTCGACATGGTACCAGATGGTTGGTGGTCGAGTCGGCGGTCGACGGTGGTGGTGGTGGTGGTGGTGGTGGTGGTGGTGGTGTTGTTGTCGCAATGGTGGTCGATGAGGATTGTGGCAGGCGACGGTAATAACCTCCTGTCAGGCGGCTTGTTGGTTGGCGGCCAGCACCAGCACGGGGACTCCGATTTCTGCCACTCGCTTGCTGATGTGTCGGCGTGGATGCGTCGGCGGTATGCTGTTCGCTATTCAGCGCTGCATCGGCAGTGTCGTGCGGTGGTGCGGGTTGTTGTTGTTGTTGTTGTTCATCATGGCGGACGTGCAGAGAAAGAGCGGCAGGCTGCAAAGTGAATGGATCTGGCACGGCGGCGTGTCCGGATGTCCATCGTGCGCAAAATGGAGCCTCCTTTGTTTGGACGGATCTGGAGGTTCGCACTGACAGTGACTTCCCTGAGGTAACCCTTGAGCTGCCGTCACGTGCTCGTCTTCCAGGGCTCTTCACTCGATTGCACGGTGATGTTTGGAGTGTGATTGTTATTTGCTAGTTCTATATGTCCCAATCGCTCTGCCTCACATGCCCACGCAGCGACCCTATGCGGCATTGCATGGCTCAGCAACGAAAGAACTTTGATCGTTGGCGAGCGGTATGCTAGAACTATCTGCCGATTTGCCCGATCTCACACGCTGGTCTGTGGCGTGGTCCAAATGCACATGCACCTGCAACGATCCGACCAAGACCTGTTTCGGGGCATTTGGTGGTCATCATGTCCATCCGAGAACCATCTCGACCTCGTACACGTTCACGTCCATATCGGCAACACGGTTGATCTGCTGTTTGATGTTTGTTCGACGCCCAACCAGCTCACCGTTTAGAACTATTCCAATCGGGAATCGGAAAGGAGCGGCCTCGAAGCGTTGCTTCTGACTCCAAAAGCTGATAGCACATCAACCGCCAGGTCACAAGATGCCTTCCCGACACTCCATGAGATGTTTTGAGGCGGCAAGGACCGGTACGTACCAAGTTGCTCTGCCTGATTTTGAAGCCCCAGTGGGGATCGCTTGATCCAGCCATACCATACCCTCCTGCATCATTCGGCATACTGGCCATTTCGTGCCCACGATTTCATCATGTGAGAAACACATTCAAACCGAAGAGAACTGCATTCGATCCATCACAATTCCATAAATCGTGAATTTGGAAAATAATCAAAGTGAAGCGCTGCCTCCTCCGCAGACACTCCTTCCAGCTCAACCATTCGGTTACATTGGCAACTACCTCGCCTCAAAGTGACATGACACGAGCCACCATGCACCTTCCATACCCACCCTCTCCGTACGCAACAATTCAATGCATAACCGCCTCATACATGGCATGTACTTCCTTCCAGAAACGCCAAGCGAAATCGAGCTCCCATCATCAATAAGCAACCAGCTCATACCACCACCAGCACCACAGCGCATAAAAAATGGGACAATCAATCTCACAGTACGCCTACTCCCCCATCCTCAGAGAAAAAACGAAACCACTAACACCCTCCCCGCCGCCGCCGCTCTCCATCTCTCGACCCACCAACCCCACAACTCGACACCACCACCTCACCACCAGACCCAGATCTAGAATCGCAAACAACAACACCCTCACATCGACCCACCTCCCACTCCCAATTCTCCTCCTCAACATCCTCCTCCTCCTCCTCCTCCTCCTCCTCCTCCTCCTCCTCCTCAATCCAACCACCGCCCACCGCCCACCGCCCCACCAGCCCGCAACGCTCAAAAAGATCCGCCTTGGAAACCTTCGACCGCGACTCGGAAACCTTCTCGGCAATGCTGCGACGGCACAAACAAGAGAAAAACCTCCGAGAAACGAAATTCTGGTGCAGGAGTGGAATGTGGTTGATATTGTTTGTAGGAGGGTTCGCGTTTGTGATTTGGGTGATACAGAAGTGGGATTCTACCTGACAGGGGCAGCAGCAGCAGCAGCAGCAGCAGCAGCCGCTTGTTGTTGCTCTTGTTGTCTGCGCTGGCGTTGTTGACGGTAATATAACAAGCAAGCGAGCGCGGCGATTAAAGTACCTATGAGAAGAGTTTCGAGGAGACCTTCTTCCAACTCTCCTGCGCCGTCAGCGTCCCAGTATTCGTCTCCGGCACCGGGCATGGGTTCGTTGGAAGAGTCCCAGTCGTCGGCTTCGAAAGCTTCGTTGTAGTATTGTGCGTCAGCTTCGAGGAAATCTTGGAGCCATTCTGCGAAAGTGCGGGATTTTTTCGAAGGGGTCACCTCTTCGATGCCGTGGATTCCGCCGCGGGTGATGCCGTTCCACCAGCTGCGCCAGCGGAGTTTGAAGAGGCTGAGTTTGACGGGGAGGTAGGCTTCGCGGTTGGTTTCGAGCGCTTGGTCGTAGAAGCGTTTGGCGAGGTGGAAGTCTTGGTCGATGCCGATGCCGTTCTCGTGCATCCAGCCCAGGTTCCACATGGCTTGAGCGGACTGCATGCTTTCTGCGGCGGCTTGGTAGCAGGATGCCGCGTTTTCTGCTGACATGGCCGAGCCTAAGCCGTACAGGTAGTAGTCGCCCATCTTGACCAACGAGTCGATGTTGTTTTGCTTGGCAGATCGTGTCCAGTGCACCAATGCGAGTGCCGCGTCGCCGATTGTGTTGCTCGCGGTCGTGGCGGTGGATGAGAGCCAATTCAGAGGACTCCAGCGAGGCTTGGTCTGAGTTTGGTCCAGCAGCCAGGCGACGTTGGCTTGAGCATTTTCGCATCCCTGCTCAGCGGCCATGAGATATGGGATCAGAGCTTTCGAAGGCTCTCCGTCCTCATAAGCATCGGCAGCTTCACTCAAAGATGACCAGATGGCTTCGGCCTTCTCGACCACGATCTTGTAGTATACTGCGGCACTACCGCAGGATCGATCCCGTCCGATCCCTTTGTCGTTCATTTCTGCCAGGTAATAAAAGGCCTCGATGTGGCTGTTCCTCGCAGCCAGCTCGAAGTACTTGGTGGCGGTGCTGATGTCGCCCTGATCCAGGAAGAGTCTGCCGAGAATGGTCTGCGCCACGGCTAAATCTTGGTCTGCTGCAGCTGAAAAGTACTCGGCGGCTCTGACCACATTACGTTCAACGCCGTATCCGTTGAGATAGATGAGTCCAAGACCGTACTGGGACAAGGCATCGCCAGTCGTCAGGCCGCGCGTGAACCAGATTCTGGCTTTGTCGAAGCTCTGTTCGGTACCTTCTCCACGCAAGAACATCCGTCCTAGGTAGCCTGCCGCCTTGGCCGCCAGCTTCTCTGTTCCCGCAGCTGTGTCCTTTCGCGCCCTACCTCCTGGTGGCCAGTGCTCTCTCGCAATGCTGAGAAAGTATGATTTGGCAAGGCCAAAGTCTCGCTTGAGTCCTCTGGCGCCATCGTAGTGCAATCGAGCGAGGCCAAAGGTCGACCTCAGATCACCCTTGGACGACTGGAGGTGGAGGTACTCCAGCACATCTTCGACATCTGCATATGCGTCGCTCGTCACGCCACCTTGCTTCGCGTTATGACCGGCTGATGCTACACTGGCTCCTTCGCCATAGACACCGCCTTCCTCATCGGCTATTCGATAGGCGTCGCGCACCAGACTATGGCCACCGGGTGGGCCTGATCGATAGTATAGGACAGCCTTGTCCGCCACGTGCCTGTACCAAATCACCGCCTGGTCGCAATTCTTGGGCGTTGCGATGCCAGCCAGATGTCGATAGCCTAGCGTCATCTGGGATTTGGTGTTGTCTTGATCGGCGGCAAAAGTATGGTAGAGCATGCTCTTGGCTTGGTCTGCGGGTATCGAAGGTGCTAATCCAGTAGCGTAGAGAAATGCAATCATGTGCTGTGCTGTGCTGTTTCCATTCATATCTGCCAACTGCTTGTATCTCTTGAATGCCTCGTCGTAATCGATCGGATGTGAGTAGTTGCCATGGAAGTTGATCTCGGCGAGGAGAAACAAAGCGTCGGGGTCGTTATCGTTCGCGGCAGTCTGGAGCAGCTTGACTGCTTTCGACAGAGGCTGTCCGAGCTTCGGCAGTGTGTCTTTCGAAGTCGTGAGGAGTTGTGATTGACCCGGCGCATTCATGAACAGCAGAACAAACGCCTCTTTGGCGTAGTATACTGCCGACCCTATCATACCCTTTGGCTTCTTCACCAGCCTCGCCAACTTCGAAGCGGCCGGCGGTCTGACCTTCCGCAGCAATGATATCGCCTCTCCAACCTCCGCGCTCAACTCATGGTGCACTTCTTCTTGGAAATCTCCAGGGATCGCTGTTGGTTCCGTCCATTGTGCCGATTCTGATGGAAATGGGCTTTCGGGTGTCTCGGTCTGTTCATCGACGTCGTAGATCTCTGGGTCCTCTCGCGCGAATGCACATGCTAATCGTAGACACGCCACTTCACAGGATGTTAGCAGACAGATCGACTTTCGCGATGACGTCTGGATCTTACGGAGAAGGACTGGCAAAGAGGTTCGCTTCAGCATCGTGTTATGCGCGTTGTGCAGAGCCTCCTAGAGGTCCGCGAGTGTTCATCACCTCATTGTTCGGAGTCACATGTAATGCTGTGAGAATCCAAGTTCAGTCAATGTTGACAACTAGCTGGTTCTTTGAGGCCATCAAGCAACCTTAGTCCGCCCGCATGCTCGGCGAACGAGGGCCGAGCCGGCCACCGAGCGCCAAGCAAGACATGGGCGCGGAGTGAACAGGAGTGAAATAATCGACATTGCTCCTGCACCCTCTCTGCTACATCCATTCAGGCTTGCGGGAAGAAGAATTACGTAACAGAGACTTTCATTAAGCTTTGATTGGACTTTCACGACATTTTAACGGCACCTAACTGATTCTTCTCCTACAAGCCTAAGAACAAACCGGGCTAAAACAGCCTACAGAATACAGCTGTTTGCCCTCTAAGGCTATAATATAACAACTCTACGATATTGTAACAATATAAAGATACTAAGGCCCTTCTTAATACCTTAGACAACGCTCTCTAAGTCTGAGATTATATATAATATTATTATATTTAAAAAGTCGCGCTATGCGGTCGGAGGGCGGAAATTTAGTACGATACCTACTATTACTATAATTAGTATGTAACCTAGTGTTCTTAGCGCCTGTAGTACTCTACTATAATGTCTAATTTCTATATCGTCGCATTTGCAGTAGTATAGAGCCCTTAAAGGTATTATTATAGCGCGTTTACTAGACGATTAACTTAATAAGATTAAACAGCTCTTCGACGAGCGCAACCTATCTAATATTAGCATCTCTAAGCTCGTTAATATCGCTAGGCGGACTATCGATAAACTCTATAATAATTATAAGTTATTTAGTATACTATATATTAGCGATCTAGCTAAATTAGGTCGCCCTCGAAGGCTCCTACTAATCTACGAAGATATATATATTTCCGGCTCTTATAAGGTCGCTTATTACTAATCTATCTCTTACTATAGCGTATCTTCGAGTTCTTTATAAATCGACCGACGGCGTACTAGGACGAGGTAATATAGTATTTATAGGATAAGTTTAGCGTAGTTATAAGCTAACCGACGATCTCTCGGATACTAAAGGAGTATAGCTAGTCGAGGAAGAAGGCGTTTCGTATCGCTTATAAGCAAAATAGCGAGTTACGCGATAACTTTAGAGTATAGTAAATAGACGTATCGGCGGAGAGGGTTGTAACCGTCGACGAGAGTGCCTTAAATAAGCGTACTAGATAGCGGAAGTATAGATACTCGCCTATTAATCGCTCTATATAGGAAAAGAGCTCGACGGTATACTCGAAGAGGTAGAGTATATTACCTACTATCGGTATAAATAGATACCTTCGAGGCACGCTTATCTACTAAGGTTCTATTACCGGCGATATATTCGAGAGTTAGCTAAAGAATACGGTCCTGCCGTAAATAGAGCTAGGTATAGTGTTAGTTATAGATAATACGTCAATCTACCGTATAGATAGTATAAAAGAAGCGTATCGATAGGCAGGTATATATCTAAAGATACTGCCGCTATACTTACTAGACTTTAATTCTATTAAATTGTCCTTCTCGTCGCTAAAGGCATAGGTTAAGAAGAACATCTACGAGGCTAATTGCTTTACAGACTTCGGACAGTTTATAAGATACGCTATTAACGAGTTAAATACTAAATAGTACGTAGAAGCGTAGTTTTAGAAGGCAGGTTAGAGATATTAATTACACTTAATCTCGTATAGACTCGCTTATACTAATAACTACCTCTAACTTAGTAATACGGCTTTTTAACTCCTCTATTTCCTATCTTATTTCTTCTATAATAGTACGCGCAGTATCGGCAGCAACCTCCTTTATTATCGCTTCTATATACTATAGATCTAGCAGTACTAGCTATAGCGATAAGCCTCTTGAATTAATAGCTAACGGTAATACAGTAGTCGGTAATATAGTAGTAGTATCTCGTATAAGGTCCTCTTCTTCTTAACTATCCGCAATCTATAAGGAACGAGGAATTAGTCGAATCTATACCGATACCTAATTAATATACTTCTAATGCGCTACTAGTAGCTATAGCGATTAAAGAGCCTAGAATTTAGTAGGGTTTAAGCCGTTTATATCGCATATAACATCTCAAGTTTATTAAAGGTAGTGCTATTAGTAGGTCGCTATATTCGTATCGCAATCGAGTAGCGGCCCGGAGAGTATAGCTTCGAAAGCCGGAATCTATACTAACCGATAGGGCAATAATACAATACTACTATAATATATCTATATTGTCTCTTCGGTAGGAAACAACACTATTAATACCGCTAAACAACCTCCCGTTGTTCGTTTTAAAAAAGATGCAGTTATAATAAAGATATAGCTACGATAAGATATTCGAAAATTCGCGACTTCGAGCGCCTCCTCTATACCGAAATTTCGGCGTCTACTCGGCTTTGCTCGGCGGTTAAGCTTAGCGGGTCTACACTTAAGAAGCTAATTTTAACTACTCTAACTAGATACTAGCGCAATACTATAACGCATTGTTTTTTATTACTATAAGTATAGAGAGCCGAGACTATATCTATCTAATATACCTCTAATTTATACTATACAAAAATACGTAGTATTAGTAGAATAAGAAGCGACATTAGTTAGACTGAATATTAGCTATTAAGCCGCCGACCTACGACCGGAAATCTACCTACCTTCTTCGGCCTCGCTTCTACCCTAAAATAGCGCTTCTATAGCTAACTATAGAACAGACTATCTAACGACTTATTAATCCGACTAAGCCGCTACTTACGTGTCTCCTTGTCTATATATCGACTAACTGCGGCGACAAATCGAGCGTATTAGCCTTCCTTAAGTCTAGCGGTAGTCTAACGGCTTAGTTTAACCCTCTTTAGCTGTTTAAGTAAGAAGTCGCCTTCTTTAGCGAACATACGCTTAATATTAGCTATATTACTATATCGCTTAGTCTAGCTGCTACTTAATTCTTTACGTAACTAGCTAAAGAAGCCTATTAATTCTATATCCGCTATATACGATTAATAGGAAGCGACCGAGGCTAGAATTAGACTTAATAGCAGTCTATCTACTAGACTAGAAGCTGCTATAGAAGCCGCTAGTAGACTAGACAACCGAGAGCGCTTTTAAAGAGCCCCTTACTAGCTATAGTAATTGTAGATTACTATAGGGGTTAAAGCGCTAATAGCGGCCGTTCTAACTGTCCGTAGAGTCTTAAATAGGTTAGCTAGTTGCCTACCCCTATTCTTCTATATCTTTAATGCTAGTGCGGAGCCTAGATTAGTAATAGACAAGCGACTATCTCGTACGCCTTTTACCTATCGAGAGGCAATCTTAGGGTAGATTTTATAGTAGTCTTCCGCTCTATCCGGACCGCTAAACTAGTAAAGTCTACTCTTGTTAAGGTAGTATCTGTTCTTATATAGCTATCGCTTTGCTAACTCGTAACGCTAATCCGATAGTAAGCTAGTTAAACCGCTATTATTATTATTAGCTTTAGCTTCCGAGCTATTAGATTAGCCCTCGGCGGCTTCTATCTAGCTCGTACGTAGAGCGTCTAGTTATTGCTATATAGCTGTTATATAGGCTCTAGTTGTCCGGCTTCGACGACCTTATAAGGCTCTATTCGTAGTACGAGGCGGCTTTTTAATTGTTACTATCTTCCGGCGCTTAATCGACAACTTAAAGTCTAGTCTTAACCCCTTCTTACCCTAAGAGTGCTAAGAGGCTAGTATATCGTACGTACGTTAGAAATTGCCCTTCTAGATACTAGTACTACGGAAATAGTACTTAGTCTTAATCTTATCTACTAAGGCGACAATCTCCGAGCTAGCTAACTTATAGTCGTCGTCGTTAGTACTAGTATTACGCTAATTAGCGTACTAATCGTAGAATTCCTCGTAGCAAGCCTCGCTATTGCCGGTAGTCTTACGAGGAAAGCACTTAGTCGTAAGCGGCAACCGTAGGTTAGTTAGATTAGCTATTATCTACTATAATACGTACTCGAAGACCTCTACTTCTTGTTCTATAGCTTTATCTTCCTCTTTAGCCGATATATAGTCCTCGTCGTCTACGCTAATTTGCTAGGTTAGCTAAGTCTTACTAAGCAACTCGTTATCCGTATTAGGTCCTTTACTTAGCTTAACGGTCGGCTCTCGGCGGCTCTTCTTAGTAGCTCGTTTATTAGTAGATTGCTATAGAGCGAGAGCTTCTTTCCTCTTAGAAGAAGGCTTCTATAGTCGCTTAGAGGCTCTTAGTATAGCGACGGCTTATTAACTACTTCCGGTTTGGCCTTGTTCTTAACCCTAATCGTCACTAGAGGACCTAAGTAGTTAGTAGTAAGAAAGGCTTTCGTTCCGTCCCTAGATTGCTACTAATTTTGTATAGTGTAGGTAGGTCTACGGCAAAACAGTAGCTACGCGGAAATATCTATAGTCTCCGCACATAGCGCGACTTTTTGAATACAGCAATAGTACGTTAATATCGCGTTCTACAACCTGCGAGAAAACGCAAATTGCGACAAAAGTCTTAGCATTTGCCCTCGAGGGCAAGACAGTAGTAACAACGTATATACCTCGAGACCTAAGTACCTAGAGGGCCGAGCTATAGATATATAGAAGGGCCTCTTCGTATTGTATAAGAGTCGTTAGTACGGAATAGTCGTATTACGGTCTAGAAGCTAAGGAAATCTACGGGAAATCTAGGAATCGTATAGACAACTAGCCTTAGTATATAGAAGATAGAGCCTATAGTACTTATATTAGCGAATGCTTTGTATAGGAACATATAATCTTCTTATTATTACGCAGAACAGCTTTTTTGGGTTTGTCTATCTAATATATAGTTATACTTCTATAAATTCGAATTCTCGTTTATATGCCGGACGGTTATATAGGAGCCGCACGGTTTTCTTTTAGGCGCTTCGCTATAGGCTCAGTATAGACCGCTAAGCCAGATATATATTAGTGTACTTAGCGGAGAGATAATGTAAGGATATAGAGATAGAGTGGAAGGTGGAAGGTCCATACAAGCCTGCAAAGCGGGGCGCCTGAATGGAGGTAGCCTCTCTGCTCTGTTGAGCAACCTCTGGCCCAGCCGTCCGTACGTTACGATCATCGTCATTGGCAATCTGCCTGAGAGCCTCTGCAACCGAGGCAGTACGGTATGTATTCCATAGTAGACGGCAACGATACCACCTGCACTCCAAGTCGATCCAAAAATGCCGATGAGAGCTCCCTGGAAGCAATACAGCCGCAGTGATACCCCCAAATTTGATCAACTTTGTTCAGTGTGTGTTGGAGCGTGTGCATTTTATATTCTACAGCAAGGTGATTGATGCTGACATACACCGCAAGCTACTCAGAGGCAGGATAACGCATCTAAATAGCGCCCGCACGACACTTCGTTGATGTAGCAAGCTATGGATTGCACAAAGGCTTCCGGCAGTGCAATGCGGCTGTCGCACGGGAGCTGACTATCCGCCACCGACAACGTTTAAGCACTTGCGAAGGAGCCCCGACTTTGGATGAATACTGCTCGTTAAGGGAATGCCCAGTGTCGTACTCCGCGCCATCTTTCTCAGGCTTGTGCGGGGAGGACTGCCCGCTCCATCATAGCAACACTTTCCGAGGTAGCTAGGGAGGCGGTGCAGTTCTCAAAGCAACTGACATATCAAAAGCTTTATGAACATCGCATCTGAGAACAGAATCAGCCATATCGACTCTTTTAGGCCATGGCAACCACAACGGAACACGCACGAACAATTAGATCCGCTCAGCTTTACGATGCTGGAGACCTCCGAATTGAAAAGGTGCCTGTTCCAACAATCCCACCAAAACATGTTGCTATTGCAACCAAGTTCTGTGGCATATGCGGGTCGGATCTACATTTCTACCATGAGCCGGCTTTCGCCATGTCATTGAAACATCCTCACCCTTTGACCGGATGCACTGCACCGATTGCTTTTGGACATGAGTTCGCTGGGGTTGTGGCGGAGATTGGAGAGGGATGCTCTGGAGAGTTGCAGGTAGAAAGGCTGAATGCGGGAGATAAGTCAAAGTGCTAACTATCCTCAGGTCGGCGATAAAGTCGCCGCCATGGCCACATTGACAGACGGCACCTGTACATCTTGCGTCGAAGGACACGACAACACATGCATTCGGCTAGGCTTCGTTGGCATCAACACTAAGACGGGAGGCATGAGCGAAATCACCGTCGTCGCAGAAGACTCCCTTCTCAAGCTCCCGCCTTCAATCGATTGCGATGTGGGAGCACTGATCGAACCCCTTGCCGTCGCATGGCACGGCGTCCGTCTCGCCGAAAACCTGTCCCCAACCTCCTCCGCTCTCATAATCGGCGCCGGTCCAGTCGGCTGTGCCGTCCTCCTATCCCTCAAAGCCCAAAACCTCACCAAAATCGCCATCTCAGATCCCTCCCCAGAAAAGCGCAAATTCGTCTCTCACCTCGGCGCATCAGCAACCTACAACCCCTTCGAATCAGAAATCAACCCTTCCTCCACCCTCCCCAGAGATTCCTTCGACGTCGTCTTCGACTGCGCCGGCGTCCCCACCTCTTTCGACACCGCCATCGCAAGCATCAAACCCCGAAGAACCGTCATCAACCTCGCCATCCAGGAAACTCCCGTGTCCTTCAATCTGATGCCCATGGTTTTGAAGGAAGTCGGGATCAAATCTTCGATTGCGTATACGAAGCGGGATTATTTGGATGTGATTTCTGCGATTGAGGGGGGACGGCTCGATGCGCGGGCTTTGATTACGAAACGGATTAAACTGGAGGATGTGGTGGAGGAGGGGTTTCTGTCGTTGAGGAGGAGGGGGAATGTGGATTGTAAGGTTTTGGTGGATGTTTGTTTGTGAAAAGATTCAAATTCAAAGACAACTTCAAGTTTACCTTCCAAGTTCCACCCACACGGTTAAAACGCCACGCTAATCAAACAATTCCCCCCCCCCCCCCCCCCCCCGCCCCATCACAAAATCCCACTACTACTCCTACTGCTCCCCGCACTCCCGGTCGCACTCCCCCCAACACTCCTCCAAAAAGTCCTCACAGCAATCCTCTTAACCTCCTCCGGCCCCACCATCAAAATCTGACAAATCTGATCCTTCATACTAGCATGCGTGCCCATCCTCAACAAACTCTCCTCCATTTCTCCTTCGTGTCCAAAAACTCCAC